>NW_022986959.1:0-198350 GCF_010093935.1 Zasmidium cellare ATCC 36951
TACTATAAACGGGTATATTAGTAACGCTAAGAGTAATTATAGGCCTACTTATACCTATATAGCGGTAGTTAATAGAGATTTAATAAGATAAAGTCGAGCCTACTACTAGTAAAGTTTTACTAAGACTTAGTATTAGAATATCGCCGTCGCGGCTACACTAACGACTACGTAATTAAAATACACTACTTTTTCGAGAAAATTATATTATATTTTGCGTTATAGTAGTCGCTTTTAAAGGAAAAAAAAAGCGGTTCGAACGAGCGAGTAGGTATTATTATATATCGTACTTAAGATTCGTAGCTATATTCGCCTTTTAATACCTAGCTTATATAGCTTAGCGCTCGGGTTAGGCTCGGTAGGCTTTAGTATACTTCGGAGCCGTATCTTAGTATTAAATTTTAGGTTAGTAGTATAACCTCCTACTAATACCCCCCTTCTATAATACTATATTACCGTTATTAAATTCTAGTAAATTATAGGTTAATAGTATAGATATAGTAGAGACTCCTATAACTCCTAGAATTATTATACGATAGTTATATATAGAATAAAAATTACGCAAAGTCGAGCTTTATAGCGCCCTCCCTTCCTTTATATATCGCTTATAATAACGTCTAAACCGCTCCTATTAACCCTCTCGGAAGCTATATTCCTTCTACTTCTAAAAGGATATATCTAATACCGTCTTTAACGGATAGTCTAAGGTAAGAAACTTCTCTTTAATAGCTTTAATATCGTAGATACGAAGTTACTAATAGTCCTTTAGCGATATCTAGACGAAGAGACTCCTTATTACTCTCTATAAGTCGATATAGTCTAGTTATAAAGAGCCTAGCGGTTAATATAGTAAACTTAATATTATATTAGGCGGCGATTCGTAGCTTATAGAGCCTAAGCCGTTATTAGTACTAATATAGCTACTACCGTTATTATAGAAGTTCTATATAATAGGTACCTATTAGCTAGCGGCGGCACCGCCTTTAGCTCGACTAAAGGGGTTATAAAAGTAATTACCGCTAGTCTTAACTTTATACTTCTATATTCGACTAACTAAGGTAGTACTAGGATTCTCTACTACCCTTAGATTTAATAATATTACCTTTATCTACTCTATAGCTACCTTTTTAAAGATTAGAACGTAATTCTTAGGGATGTCCGCCCCTTTAAAGAAGTAGTATTACTAATACTACCGGTATCTTAGATTCTTATAAGGCTACCTCTTCTTTATAGCTTTACAAAGGTTACCGCCTTCGGCTTTATTAAGTAGGCGTTAATCGTCGTCTTCGTTAATTAGAGATAAGCCGCCGCCGGTACCGTTATTCGACTTGTATTATTAGCGCTTACGCCGCCGGCGGCGAAGCTCTTCGAGTTATTATAAAGTAGTAGTATTACGCGGCTATAAGCCTTATAAGCTACCTTATCGACTAGTAGGTAGGTTAGTAGGTATAGTTAGCGGTAGGCGAATATCCTACACCTTATATATTAACTCTATTACTAGGCTACGCTTACTACGGTCGTAGTAGTCGTTAAGATACTCTAACGCTATTTTAAACGACTCGATCTCGTTACCTTCGTTAATAAATAGCTTAAAGTTATTCCTCTACGGCTAGCTATCGAAGGAGATAATATACTCGATACTAACGACTCTATATATATCTTTACTAATGTCGTCCTTCTAACCCTATATCTAGATAACGAACTCGTTCTACGGCTAGCTCTCGAGACTACGTTAAAAGCGTAGATAGGTATTATAGCTAAGATCTCTCTTATTATAGACGATTCCCGATTATAAGTAGTAGTAATAGTCCGGCCGCTCTTACTACTACTCGTCGTTCTTATTATTATTCTCTTAATCTACCTATTACTCGTCGTCTATAGCCGGACGGCTACCTATTAATTAATCTAATAACTTAATATCTATATCTCTCGAATCGTCCGACTACTCTTACTTTTACTCTTACGGCCGCGCTTTCGCTTTCTCCCTACTTTTAGTAGTTTTCGACTTCTTTATAGGCTTCTTCTACTTTATAGTAGTTTTACGTTTAGCGGCGGTAGGGGTAGTAGCAGCGGTGGCGGCGGTAGTAGCCCTATTATCTCTAACCTTCGAAGACTCTCGTACGGTACGACGACTCCTAGAAGGCCTAGATATAGGCGTAGGTTAAAGCTAGCCTACTATTAAGTCGCTACTAACTATAAATAATACTATAAGTTAAGACGAAGAATATAAGTAGGATATAATACATTCAATCCCGATATTCTATATAAAAACGCGTGTGAAGCTGGGAACGCGCCTTGCGGCTCCTGCCGCGGGGTTGGCATGCTTTATTTGCTGCGGTAATATCTGCAGATCTCAACTACGATAACACAAGACACACTCGTGGTACCAGTTCTCGACCACTCGTCACAAAGCACCGCCGTGCACTGATCGAGCTCTACTACGTTCCGAGCGGAGTCGTGGAGAAGACCTTCAACATAAGCGAACGCCTATGAGAAGTCCAGCTTTACATGATGCGTTGACAGGCTGACATTGACATATGGTCGCTCTCTAATACTTTCGTCTCATACAGAGTGAAGCCTCCTTCGACATACTGGTCGCCATGCTCGGTCCACCGTGCTCAGTCCACAACTCCGTAAAACAAGCTTTGGACGGACGGACGTCCAGCACAACCGTGCAAGACAAGCTCACTGTATCCATATCTCGACTCCTCGAGACTAGGCGCGGACTTACACTCATCTGGCTCGACTACATAGCGAGCGGCGTTGGGGAGAAGACCTTCAACGTGAGCGAACGCCTAGGAGAAGTCCAAGCGCTATCAGGTATGAGCATTGCTCGCTGTCATGACCCTGGCACGCAGAAACCCCATCCGCATTTCCAGAACACGCCGCCTCCTCCATCAAACGACCGCACGCACACAACGTCGTCCATGAACTTGCGCGCCAGCTCCGCCTCGCCGACTGCTCGTTCCACGCCAGCCGCGGTTCTTGACGTTGATATGTGCCGGCGGCCGACTCTCCCTCTTGAAGCTCGTCGGTGCCACCGTCGACTCCCTCCTTTTCCACGATGCTGGAGATTGAAAGGAGGAGGAAGGATTGAAAACTTTTTATGTGGCTGCTGGGCTTCTTGGACTCGGCTTAGTGGAGGGTTTGCTTGCTGCTGAAATGCATATGCTTTCAGATGGTTTGGAGATGTTTGCGGAGGCGAGGCTGTACATGTTCAGCTGCTTGTTCTTTGTTGCTGCCTGGAGAATGCGGTATTCAGCTGTTAGTATGGTGAACATTCCTAAAGCATGTGAATCCAGTCCTGTAGTAGCCGATCCTATACGTACATCCAAAGAGCACATGCACGCACAAGCCTGCATCTGAAGCGCACATGTAATCATCTGCCCCCTTTCCTCCCTAAACCCACCTCTATCCGCCCTAATCCGCCTCAATCCGCCCCCCCCCCCCCCCCCCCATTCAGCAGAAAACCCGTAGCAAACACCCCCCTTCACCGCCCATCCCGTCCGGCGCGGCCCGCACATATCTCCCTATATCTCAGCCTCTTCCTCCCCTCCAGCTTCCTCCCCTCCAGTCCAGTTTCTGTTCAACCACAGCAGGATGGCGGGCGCTCGCAACCTCAGCGTTTGACCGTCCCTGCTAACACGACATTGGTGGCGCCAACACCACCGCCCTTGCTAACATGGGGGCGGGTGGCGTCCGTTACGGTCGGTGGGGAGTTTTTGTGGAATAGGGGAGGTGAGGTTTGGGGGGAGGTTGGCGCTTTGGGGGCGCTTTGCGCGAGCGATAGGACATGGGAGGGAGGTGAATGTAAAGATAGTTTTCTTTTGTGTCATAGCGCTTTAGAGTGAACGGAAATCAAGGTGAGTGTGATGTGAGTTCGATTCTGGTGCTCAAGCGTACCACGAAGCGACCACAGATAAGCGGCTAAGTGAACCAACTTTACTCAAGTAAGCCTCGCCTGCCTCTTCCTAGACACAGTCTCTCCTAGCGCTTCGCTCCCAGAAGCCAACCCCTGAGCGGAGTAAGCCTCAGGTATTGCTTCGTAGATGATGGGGATGCTCGGCATCGTGCTCTACGCAATCTGCATAGCAAAGGCGGAGACCATCTTCGCTGAAGCATTGCCGTCGGCCTGCTCTACTTGATACATTACTAACAACGATGTTGAAGGTTGGCGTAGACTTCGGCGCAGGGCTCTGCTGCGAGGCAGTCGTCGCAATGAGCATTCAATTCAAGGGTGCAGGGTGCCTGGGCGTGCTCGTTGCATTTGGTGTAGAGTTCCGAAGGCTTTCGTGCAGACTGTCGCCACGAAAGTATGGCGATCGATTCGGCCTCCTGTGTCAGTCGCGGAGAAGTAGCTCAGCTGCAAGATGTTGCGTGCAGCCATCTGGGAAGAATTATACCTGTGGTCTGCGTGTCAGCGTGTGCGTCTGCGGAGCTCGATAACATAGTACTTGCCGAGCCAAGGGCGTAGAGACCTTGTCGTCCCATCTTCCCCTCCGTAGAGAAAGAGAACAGCGTCTGCGCTAAAATGAATGACCTCCAATGACGCCTCAACCTCCTATGTCGTTTCATGTTGCCGACGTTACTCAGTCGCGGATTTGTGTTCTTTGCCTAGCCCGGGCTTCATTGTAGCCAGCTTGGTCGTCGAGTCCCTTGCAGACCACCGTCAGTGCAAGCTTGACCTCGAGTGGGTAGTCTACCACGGGGAAAACCTTCCTCGTGTCGCACAAGCGTGTTGGATCTGTGTCGACGCTGGTCTGGGTAATGGGTTCACAATCCTTCCATTTGGCAGTACTGGATAGTTTGTGTGGCAAAACGGGCTCAGCTTCAGCAGAACCTCAGCCAGGGGATGTATTGTTATGGCCGTAGTCTGCTTGAGCAGAGCGCTTGGAACATAGGCGAGAGGTCCCTCATGCTATGCTTCCTTGCAAGTCCTTGCTTCACGACAGTCTCACGAATGAGTTCTGCATGTCCGGTAGGAAACAGATGAGGCCGTGCTTTACACTTTGTGCGACGGAGCCCCTGAGGATTCGAGGAGGGTAGTAAACCCGAAGGACTGTCAGAGCCATGGTCTTCTTGCTCAGTCTCAGTGGAGGACTTTGCAAATATCAAGGTCTTGATTGGCGCCGTTTTCGCTTTCGTATCTCTGGACGACGTCGGAACGCAGGATGGTTTGTCCTAAATTCGTGATGGCACAGCTTGGGCCGATTTACTTGTACCTTTTTACGAGCATTACATCTTCATAGGGCGGCTTCAGATGTCTTGGTGGTGTTCCAGATGGCCAGGCGGCTTGATATTCATGCTTCTTGTGCAGTCTGAAGAGGACATGGGAGCAGTACATGTTGAGCACGTTCGGCGAGCCCGGAATCGAGCCTACATCCGGTTAGCGTGCAGTTGAAGAGAGGCTTCTCAGAACCGTTCGCTGTTGAGAAGATAATTGGAGGGACCCTACCAGGTAGAGGACTGCTCAGTCTTTGCTTGCCTTCACAGCTGTTTCCAAAGTAACCCCATGGCGGCCGTAGTCTTCTTCGATGTCTTCTTCGATGTCCGACTCGGCTTCTCGCCCATCTTGCTTGTGTTTTAGAACCACCAGGGCGTGCTCTAGCACAACGCCCAGACTCAGACCCATCCATTGTTGTCCTGCATGTGCTACTCTCGCCTGCCACAACCTTTAGATTCGTCTTCCCGTGCGATCTTCTCTTTCAGGGTGGCTTGCCTCCAGTGGCGTTGGCACTGTCGTCCCAACTTCCCAAATTTCTCGTTCTGGTGCTCGATAGCTGCATCGCCTCAAGATACAGGTGGAAGTGCTTTTGGTATGGAGGTCTGGACGTTCAGTCTTCTCACAGCATTGTAAAGTTTGGTGAAGCCAGCACTCCGTTCTCAGTCGCCGCAGCATCACCTTCAGCGGAACGAGTGTAGCCAGCCACGATGACGAGAGCAGGTACTCTTCTCATGCTCGACTTTTTTAAGTCGTGTTGCGGCGCCGTGCCCAAGTTCACAGTCGGTGCAGATCTCAGGTCACCTGAAGCAGTCCACATCAATCTCAGTGGACTTCGTTGCTGCTGCAGATCTCTGCGAATCCCGTGTCCCCACTTCAGATGTCTCCAGCGGTGGGAGAACAGTCCCGCGTATAGCCATTCAGGCGTAGGGCATTCGACGTCAAGTTCGAACACGCCGATGGGTTGCTGGCAACCGGCCAAATATTGACGCCTCCGGTTCTCCCTGCTCTTCGGTGGAGAAAGGCCCTCGCCCCAAGACGTCATCCGCACTACCAAACCCAACAGGTCCCCGAACTCCTGATATGTGAAAACGCGGCACTGGAGGTCGTTGAGATCGCAGCAATGTCCCGATTCCTCCCCGCTGCCTGTCAGGCATCTTGTGCTGCAAAGCGTCCTCTTCCATGTGCACTTGTACTTGATCGATGCGCGCTTCTTCCTGTCGACGTAGTACTACGTCGTATCGACTGTTGGATCCTCTGCCGACGGCGTGGGCTAGAACTCCTCCAGCACTGCGTCGGGTCAGTCTTGTCCTTTTCCCGTGCAATTCAGACAGGCACGCTGAGCATCAAAGCAACTGTTTCAGGACCGGTAGCCAATCTTATGCGCCGTCTAGTCACAGGCGCTGGTGCGTGCCTCAGCGTAAGCGCACTGGTACGAGCTCTTGATGTATGGCACAACGTCAGCCAGGCTGTTGAGGCGTGATGTCTCGCGCTTCCGTTGGGAGAGATCTTTCACCACTTCCAGGACCTTCTTCTCATCGCGGCTCGCAGTTCCGCGGAGAGGCGCCTGCCACCTTCCGTGGGTGGCATCAAGTGGTGGAGATCGACAAGTTCTGCCGGTCCTGGGGATGCGTTTTCGGAGGAGCCGGCGCCCAGATGACGACTCGTCCTCTTCGAAGGCGCTGGGAAGAGTCTTGTCTTGTACTCGAATGGACGGCATAAAGCCGGTATTGATCGTGGGATGGAGCGAATCTGAGCTCGTGTAGATGACGTTGCTTATCTCCTCAGGAATGAGGTTGGGAGAGCGAAGCCTATATTTCGCAGGAGCTGGAGCTCGTCAGCAATGCGCTCGTGTGAAGATCCAGACTGTCCCTGAAGGCAGTACTGCCTGATGATGCTGTGCGAGGACTTATTTGTTCCCTTCCTTCGAGTTCTTAGAGAAGCGCGACCAAACGCGCGACGACTGACTGCTCCTTTGCGTGCGACGATGCGGGTTGCGCGTTTGTCGCGTGGACTGTGACGTGAAGCGGTCGCAATCTGCTGGTATGAGGGCAGTACCGGCGAGGGACGACAAGAGGTCTTGAAGGCGTCTTGGCCAGATGGCGAGTGATGAGGATGAAGACGTGAACGATAGATGAAAAGCAGTCATTGAGAGTTGTATTTGCTACCCGTACCTACCTGCAAGCACCTAACAATCACGACAAGCCTCCAGCCCGCCGCCGCAACCAGCAACAGAACCGATGGCCTGCACAACAAAAATTAGCCGCCGGGTCTTTGTGGACGACCCGGTCACCCCATCAATACAAACCAGTCACCGAGAGGGTGACAGACCAAAGATCCAAGATGAAGAGTAGATGAAGAGTCCAAGGTCAGTTGACCTATCAGGTCGGATGACCTCTGGAGCGCATTGCCAATGCCAATGTCGATGATGCTGCCGGTTAGACGGAGAAGGGGGGTGGGGAGTACTTACCGCGTGTCGAGCCCGCTGAGGGGCTCGGGGGCCGAGTTCTCATTGCCCATGTTGTTGACGCGAGGAGGAAAGGAGTGAGAGTTGAGAGGAGAAGCACGAAAAGAAATAGCTGTTGTTTTGCGCTAACGTTAGCGCGTTTCAGGGGGCGCGTGAAGCAGGGCGCGTGCCGCGTGAATCTTTAGTTGAGAATTGATTAATCCATCAAAAACCGCGCGGTCTCCCGCATGGCGCTATTGCGACTACATTGCCGAAGACAGTACTGGTATGATGGTGCATGATCCAACGACGGAGAGCATATCAATAAATTGAGCAAGCCAGCGAGCGGAGAAGGGCGACAGGGGAGCAGCGATGTTGGAAGGCTGCCTTCACACGAACGATAGACAGCAGAGAGCGACTGACAAATGAGAGAGACGATGAGATGAAGACGGGCATGCACAATACTTCTCAAGACGACAGTACATATGATTCCTCAACGCAATCAAGAACCGCAACCAGCCACCAGGTCTCCTCTGGTCATGTGCAGCACCATCAAGCGCCAGCATCAAACCACTTGCTCTGACATCAAACCACTCGTATCCATCTTCGTCGGTATCCAACACCTCCCACCCACCCCAGTATCTCATTCATCAATCATCTCTCCGTACCAGGCCCACCCGCCATCAACACTCTTGCTTCGGCTTGTCGGACTTGCTGGCGAGGAGGAATGGGGTCTTTTTCTTCTCCGGCGATCGTGGAGGCAGGACGGTGAGAGCTGGTGCTGCTGCTGTTGATGGCATGGCTGGATCGGCGGGGAGGCAGCGCGGTGAAAGCTGGCGCTGCTGTTGCTCAGGTCATGGCGGAGTTGGCTGGAAGGCGGGACGATGAAAGCTGGCGCTGCTGCAGCCGATACTGATGGCTGAATCGGCTTGGTGGTATTCGATTCGGAGGGCTTCTTCTTGAGCAACGGCAGAGCCGCGCCGGGTAGGGCGATGGCATCTTCGTGCCACTGCAACGGCACCGGCGATGGGCACGCCGGCGGGGCAGGCCATCGCCAACCCGCTAGCCTCCTCCTGTACCCGCCGCCGCCGTTGGCTGGCCCCATTGTATGGGTCAGGAGCGGACCAGCCCTGAGAGTGGTGTCAGTTCATGAAGGAAGGCGAGGGTGAATGGTGTAGCGTACCTGGCGACGGCAGCGGGCAGCACGCCGTAGGCTCAACCCAGCCGACGGCAGCAGCATGCGACCGCCATAGCCTGCGTTCGATGTCAGCGTTGTCGTCGGCATGAAGTGGTGATGAATATGGCGGTGGAGGGGATCTGAGGTGTACGCGTTGATCGAGTGTGGAATGGGGTGCGAGAGGACGAGGTGGAGGCGATGATGGAGTCAGGAACGCGTCGCCGTCGACGTGGTGCATGTCAAGGGATGGAATACTCACCGCCACCGCCGACTGGTAAGGAGTCTGTTGGGGACAACGCCCCGACAGAAACGCGAAGGCCTGTTGTTGTTGCTGTCGCTGTTGTTGGTGGAAGAAGAAGAGGAGGAAGCGGGCTGGCGAAAGCAGATTTTGTGCTGGGGAAGCGTGGCACGGACCAACGCGCAAGCTTGCCCAGGCGGCAGTAATGGCGAGCCTGAGGTGTCGATTGGACGGTGGGTGAAGGTGGAGGGTACGAGGAGGGAGTCTTTTCGTGCCGGCCTAATATCTCGGGCCAGGCGGTCGATATGAGCTTGTATGACGTCTGCATTTGTATGGCGACGAAGTCGATTCCAATCGTCCAAGGTACGGTATCTGCTCGAAACGAGCCTTTGTCATGTCTTCGTTTCTCCGTCCAGCGTGAAGGCAACGTATGAGAAAACCCTGTTTTACGTTCCAACCTCGCACGAGCTGGCTCTCGCAACGAAGTCCGCATGACTGCCATTTCCTCGTACCCTCGCCATCACCTTGTCTCGTGCCGATATCTTTTCGCACGATTGACCTTAAACGTGTGCTCGAGAATGGATGCTGACATCTCATGATGCACAACAAGCCACATCAACTGAGAGTTCGAGATCTCGATGCTACAGGAAGAGCAGCAGTGTGGCTTGTTCCATGTTCAGTTCAACGACAAGGAGACTGTCATACTATACTACATAAGATCCAACGCGGGGGTGTCAACCCCAACGTTTCGGGAGGGAAGGGTGATGGCGTTGAAGAGCGGCGACACTCTTGCAGCCAGCCGGCGTTGTTCTCAGCACAAACAGAAGGTGCAATATGCATGGCTATGCTTCTTTGCGCAAACCAAACGTTCAGCGCACTGTACGGTTCAGGATAGTCTGGTCTACGCGTTCAGATACCAACACAGCAGGATTCGAGACGTTTGAGCCACCCGCCCACCGGCCACCCTCATGAACTGCGATCATGGGCCATGCTGGAGACGCACTGCGGCCTGGCTGCGCAGAGGCAGATGGATGGAATACTCTCCGATGCATGAAAACTTATTCTGGCAGCGCATGCAGCAGCCGCGATCGAATCCATTGATTCGGTGTGCTCAGTGCAGGTCTCCTCGCCTACCTCAATTGCAGTCAGTCGTGAGGGAACACGGCATGGTGTGCATGCTGGAAGAAGGTACTTCTGGTGATATTCAGACTACAGCAGAACTCATGCATCGAATCAAGCACGAGCTGACACTGTACGGACGCTGAGTGAACGAGCGCTGGTACTGGCCCGGCCATGGAGCCCCTCGCGCATCAAGCCGCTGTGGTTCCTCGTACGAAGTCGTCGTAGTCCATTGGCAGCACAGGGCTACCCGAGCTCCGGAATTCAGGCTTATGTTTGCCTGAGGCTGGGACGAAGCACCCGTCGCTGCGCTTCTTCTCCTCCTCGTCTGGCTCTCACCAGCCCTTTGATCCTACGTCCTGAACTCGAAGCTCATGCCGTGCCTGACTTTCGAATCAAAATCGCAACCAAGCCGCACTACCTTGCCGTCGATCTGGTCAGAGGAGTCCTCAATGCGCTTCCTTTCCTCCCCCTTCTGCTCAATGCGCTTGTTCTCCTCCTCTTCCTCGATGCGCTTCTTCTCCTCCTCCTCGATGCGCTTCTTTTCCTCCTCGCTAGGAGCTGGCAATTCGGGAGCTTCGGCGCACCATCGACCGATCCTGATGTCCTCGAATGGATTTGAGTAAGATTATAGCTGTTGAATCCCGAAGAACAGTGTTGTTCATCGTCCTGGCCCTGGTCGGAAGAGGGCAACAGACGTTATCATCAAACTTGCTGAACATGGAGGAGATTGAAGGAAGAAGCTGGCTGCCCACGAGTTGATCATCAAGCTGGTTGAAGCTGGAAAGACATGGCAGAGACTCACTGGGAGATGTCGCCCGAGTATCTGCACGCCCTCTCCCGAAGTGCACTTGGCATCCACACTCGTGGGCGTTTGAAGCTGCCAAAACGCGCGGACATGCTGCAAGCAAGTCACAGTCTCGAATCGATCGCCTAATCTGTGTTGGTTCCTCGAATTGCGCTCGTCGAGGCTGTATAGTGTATACAGTATGAATGTCGATGAATGGGTATCCCTGAACTTGCTGCATCCATTTTGCGCCGACTCGCAACAGTTTCTGCACCAGCTCTTCTTCGACAATGATGGGCTGGAAACGATAAATGGAGGCCTTCGTTACCAGAGATCAGGGCCCCCGTTCTTCTGGCTGGATTGCACAGTTCCATGTACTGGCAGTCGTGTGGTCTGGCCCAAGCGCAACAGCGCCGTTGTTGAGAGTGTCTGCCCACCATGTCTTCTCTGTACACAGCCTGAGGAACGGCTTTCGCACATGCTTCCAATCACTGACGCGACGTGCGCGCGGCTGTTTATGTCCAAGGCTTATGGGCTGTTTAGTCTCCTCAGCACGGCCGGTGCTTGCTTCAGCTCCTGTGCGTGCACGTGCACATGCAAAAGGCTGTGGTGCAGCCATATGGCAGTTTTCATTGTACCATCTAACTCGCCGTAGTCTCTTAGCTCTTTGTGACCTTTCCATTGTCATGCCGTTCTTTCCTGTTTCCGCGCAGCATCGACCTGTGAGGTCTACTCAAGCTTTCTTGGTAGGTTTGCAGGTACCAAAGTCTTTCTGTACTCCCTCAAACGACACTTGCTGACTGCCACGTCTTACTCCTTGTGTCCTCGAGATGGGTTCGATTGGCGCTTGTCAATATAGACGGATGGGGAAGAGGCGCGCAACGGTCTCGCGCTCGTGCGATCGTGATGAAGGGCGTATGCGCCGAGACTGAGAGCGATGGAGGCCGTGTAAGTTGCGTCTAGGATCCAGTATAGCTGGACTTGCGCAAATTGGGAGGCATCGAACTGTCTTGATGGGTCGTGGTTCGTGTCGTCGTGGGGGTAGGCACGACGGAGAGGAGTATTGCGCGCGATGCTAATACCAACCTGCTGCAGGTCTTGTTCGCGAGCCGCCTTGACCAGCTTACCGGAGTGAGGCCCATCGTCGTGGCTCTTTGTCCACCCTGGATGCAGCTGTGCGAAGCTGGTGTTCGCGGCTCTTTGTATTCGCGTTCGCTGTCTCCACTCGATCTGCCGGTTGTCGCGTCGCGCCTCGAGAATCGAAGGGGTGCCAGCATCATACGGTTGTTTTCGTTTGCAGTCAAGGTGAGGAGTAGATATCGCGGCGTGATGTTGGTGGCGTGTGGTCGCGCGGGCGACTTGGCTGGATCGAGGCCCGCGAATATGAGAGGTTGAGAGGTCGTTCGTATAAGAGGTTGCTGTAGATTTGGCTTGGCGCTGAACACGTGATATTGAGGAGGCACAGGCGGGCCATAGCATTGATGGAGGTGGTGTTGCATCGTGGTGGAGTTGGCACGACTGTGGTGGATGCTGGTGCGAGATGCTGGTGGAAGCGGACTTTCGAAGGATATGACCAACGTCCAAAAAGGTAAAACCATCAACCACACTCTTCATAACGATGATGTAGATGTAAAAGACCTACAGACAGTCTGATAGATGTATGATCTAACCCTCAATCGATCAAACCATTCAAAAAATCGATATGTAGCCATAGCACCCGCCAAACATCCCTCCAGCCATCAAAAAGAAATCCCCCACCCGCCCTCCACCGCCAGGAATCGAACCCTCGACCAGACAAAAGAAAATCCCCCGAAGGGTACAAAGAAACCCGAAGATTTACTTTCTATCTACTGCCGCCTGCCCCACCACCGCCGCCGCACCGCCAGAATAAAGGAAATTTTGACTCACCTGTTTACCCCGAAGGGTGAAGGACCTATCTCCAAATAACCTATATTACTTAGACTGGACCGCCGATCTACCGCCGACGCTCGGAGTTTGTGAACGGGACTGCCCTGCCGGCATTGCTCTGTACTAGCATCACCAGCACGCCAGTTCGCATTCCACATGCTCTCCTCGTCCTACATTCATACTAGTCCCGCATCGACCCCTTCATGAACAGAATGCACACAATGTTACACATTCCTTCCGCGTCGACAGACGACCGCAGCGATACGAGTCTACAGTACCCTGCGAGCAGCCTTCTGCGCCCACTCCATATCAGAAGAAAATCGGGTCATCTGCATTGCAGAACCCCCGTGTCGGCGACATCCATCGAACACACGCACATCATACCTGGCGCCTCACCAAATTCCCCGAGTACAGGCGAAAGCATGAGCGGAGACAGTACAAACCATCGTTCCCTGCCCAGAACGTCGTCACCTCCTCGAGCCCAGCGCAAGTCGTAGGACAGTTTTCCTGCTAGCGGAAGTCTCCCTGGTCTTCAACCTCGTCGATCGATGAGCAGTCCAAGAGCGAGAAGAGCATTGGACATGATCACAAGATCTGGGGATTTGAACGACCAGGATCGGTGAGCAGAAGCAGAAGCATGCAGGCCGTTGACTTTGGGCGATTCAACCTGCTGAGCCTTACTCTTGCTGGCACCTGCAGATGCTTACTGGCGAACAGTACCAAAGGGAGCCCACGGCACAGGCGTCCTGAACTGGCTTGTGGCACAAGATGACGGAGATTGGAGATCTCCAAGGCAGCAAGTCCGCACACGGTCCAAGAGGGCCTCGAGTCACATGTATAATTTTGGCAAACACACTGGCAAGGCTTCCCTGAACACTCTCGGTCGATACATCTGGGCAATCAAATTCGTACTGGCTCTGTTCTTCGGAAGCCTGTCGACTTGGGCAAGAACCTAAAGACCAACAAGGTTGTGCCTCATCTCCACCGAATAATGCATTTGTCTACCCTTAGTTACGAGATTCTTCGATATGGCCGCGGCCACATCATCATCGACCTCTTCTTTGCCTTCAAAGACCAGCCAAGCGCAGCCTTTGGACCTTGTGCGCTGTCACGGATACACATACGGCAGATGGCATACCGTTCAACCCAACAAGACTGACCGCAGAACGCTATTGGAGCTGTTATCACTTGGCGCAACCTTGAGTGGGTCGGAGATCGACATCGTGCATGATCCGGCTAACGACGTCTCTGGCCTATCACTCTATCTCAACCTCATGCGGGGCTCGAGCAACGCACAAAATATCTCGCAGATACGAGGGACTGCATCTCTTCTGCCACCTCCTTCTTCACAACATCAGTCAACATGCAAGAAACGGAGAAGGGCCCCTGGACGAACGTCGACCCATCCTCTCCTGCCAGCGATATCGCCGTCGGACAAGTCGAAGAGCAGAGCAAGGTCAAGGGCATGATCCAGCGTCTCAAAGGACCGAAGATCGATCCAGATGAGCTTGGTCGACAGCTTTTCGAAGAGTCTCAGCAGTACGATGAGGCTCAACTGGAACGAGATGCGGTCAAAGTAAGAAGAAAGTTAGACTTCTTACTGCTCCCGATGGTACCATATCACCAACCCCAACCCCAACCCTACTTCCATCGACGCCTATTGACGCCCTACACGCAGATGTGTGGCACATATTGCATTTCCTTCTTAGAAAAACAGACCTTGAATTACAGCAACAGCTATGGTTTACAAGCGGATGCCAACATGACAGGCAATGACTACGCCTGGGTGGCGTCGGCGTTGAACTTTGGCTGGCTGTTGGCTGCGTATCCTTGGAATTTGGCCCTGCAAAGATTCCCAATAGGTCGGCTGATTGGAGTAATGCTCTTCGTCTGGGGCAGTGTGTGCATGCTGCAAGCAGCAGTCTTCGACTTTGGCGGCTTTTTCACTGTGCGCTTCTTCATGGGTGCATTGGAGGCAGTCGTCAGCCCG
This sequence comes from Zasmidium cellare ATCC 36951, assembly GCF_010093935.1. NCBI lineage: Eukaryota > Fungi > Ascomycota > Dothideomycetes > Mycosphaerellales > Mycosphaerellaceae > Zasmidium > Zasmidium cellare. The sequence continues at coordinate 14,884 of NW_022986959.1, forward strand.
GCGTTCATTCTGCTCACGTCCATGTTCTGGGAGAAAGAAGAACAGAGTCTGCGATCGAGCTTCTGGCTGGCATGCAACGGTTTCTCTTCGATCATTGGGGCTTTGCTGGCGTATGGGTCGGGACATGCGGAGGGCTTGATCATTCCGAATTGGAAGCTGATCTACCTCATTGTTGGCTGCATGTCATTTCTTTGGGGTATCGTGGTAAGCCAAACTACTTCATTGTCGAGGTTAATACTCACTCTAGATGACAGATCGTCGTCTACCTCCCCGACGGCCCACACAACGCCAAGATGCTCACCCACTACGAGAAAGTCGTCTGCGTCTGGCGAGTCTCGCGCAACCGCATCGGCCTGAAATCCAACGGATTCAAACCCACTCAGATCCGCGAAGCCCTCCTCGACCCCAAATCCTGGCTCCTCTGGCTCATGGCCGCAGCCGTCGGCATTCTCAACGGCGGCGTCGCGAACTTCGCCTCTGCCTTGATCAAAGGCTTCGGCTACGACGCCCTGCTCACGAGCTTAATGCAAACCCCAGGAGGAGCTTTCGAGATAGTGGGCTGCATCATGTTCGGATACCTCTCCAAGTCCAACGGCTGGCTGTGTCCTGCTATCCTCCTCTCCTGCCTTCCTGGCATGGCCGGCTTGATCGGCATCCTTACCATCCCCATCGAACATCGCCTCGCTCTGACCGCCATGGCCTGGCTCCAAAACGTCCTAGGCGCACCGATCATCCTCTGCTGGACCCTCCCTGGCGTACACACAGCCGGCCACACGAAACGCGCCGCCGTATTAGGGATCTTCTTCGCAATGTACTGTGCCGGCAACATCGCCGGCCCTCACCTCTTCCTCGACTCCGAAGTACCGCGGTATCCTACCGCCATCAAAGGTCTACTGGGCGCTTACGCGGCTATGATCGTGTTCACGGCGGCGTATTGGGCGATTTGTGCGGCGAGCAATAAGACGAGAGATCGGAGGGGTGAGAGGGCGGATCTTGTGCAGGAGGGTTTGGAGGGGTTTGATGATTTGACGGATGGGGAGAATCATCATTTTAGGTATCGGCTTTGATGAGGGAATATGAGGAAATGTCGTGGGGTCTGAAGGGAATAGTGCAGTGTGGTATGGAAGCCTGGCTTCACCTGCGCTGGGTTCAGGTATAAGAGTTTAGAGATGGGTTGAGATGCATAGACGATAAACTAATGATACATGAACATACTACTGCAGCCCTCCGCGAACATCAGCATTAAAACCGTCTCTCGGCGAAATGCTTACCGATGTTGCTATCTCACCTTCTCACCCGAACCTCTCCTATCAAACCCTTGACCTATACGATGCCGTGCGTCGTGCCAGCACTCGCGGAAGGCCAGACGCCCTGAGAAGATCTCACTTCTCTTCCAAACCACGGCGCCAGAGCTGACGAAGATTTCAGAATATCGGTTATGATCTATCAAATAGAAAGTTCAACTCTTTTTGTCGACATAAAGCAAGACCGTTCTCTTGCTATAACTTCAAGCCTGATCGAAATAAGGCGGAAAGCCAAGAGACCGGCGAAATCGTCACTTCGGCGTGAAACATGGGCGCCTTACGTTGTCTGCTGTTGATACATGCTCTCATTCTGCTGCAATGTACCAATTTCAAAATCTCACTACCTACCAGCAACCTCATTGCTGTTCGCTAAGAAGACATCCCTGAGAATCTCCAGGATGGTGGAAGATCTTTGACCCTCGCCGCGAACCTCTCAAGGACTTGTCACAGCAGCGGCATGCTTTGAGGCAGCAAAGAACCAATCCGTGAACAGAATGAAGATATCCTACTCCAATACCGTCTCAACATCTTCAGAACCACCATCCGCCAACCCCCTGAGCACCAACTCCCAATATCCCGAGTCGTAACCTTCATCTCACCTCCCAACCACAGCCAGGACATCGATCACCCGCGCGCTGTCCATGGCTTGCTCGACTTGATGTGTCCAGCGGCGACAAAGTCGAAGAGCTTCCCTTGCAGAGATTGTGGTTTGTTGCAGTCGCACGCAGGTGTGTCGACGTTTCTGGGAGACCTCGAACGGAAACCTCATCAATGATCGAGGAAGACTGGGCGCTATGCTGATAAGCTGGTGCTGTGGTATATCCGAAAAGTGTATGGTCTTCAGCTGACTTCTCGCCCATAGCCAAGACATCGATGACACCCTCCCTGCTCATGGGTCCTTTGACTTCGTGCGTTTAGTGGCGAGATAGTCGAAGAACTTGCTCTGAAGAGGATCTTGTTGCAGTTGCGCGGAAGTGTTGGCCTGTATCGAAAGCTGCGAAGTAGGTATGTCCCGGGCGGTGATCGTCGAAGACGAGGCCATTCCCCATGCGGAGGCATGTGGGGAAGCCGCCATCAGCCAACGACGTCCAGCCGTCAGCGAAGTCCATCGCCGATTACACTGACATCCTCAAGCGGCAGCTTCAACTCTCCCTGACGGCCGTGCAGTACACCATCATCTTCCTCACCTTGCCTATGCTCATGAGATCATCGCCTCTGAAGTATCTTGTGCGGCGTCGTTCATAAGAAGGGCAGCAGGAACTTGACGCGGCCAAGGAAGGATTGACGCAGCAGGAGGATCATCTTCGATGAGGGGACGATGGTCTTCGATGGGATTACCGTGGCGAGATTGACCGTGCCGCTGATGTGCTCCTTGCGGTGATCCTGCGGGCGGCGTTGCGAATGGCTCGTCGGAAGAGATGGGCGGACGTCAGAGTCGAGGCTCAGATTGCGACAGGTGAGCAGCGGCAGCGGAGGAGGTGAAGGCGTGACGAAACCTCGGTGGGGTGGGTTGCGTCAAGGGCGACGACGAGGTTGTGAGCGGGGAGTTGAAGTCACATGAAACCGAACTGTGTTTATAAAAACGTATCTTCGACGACCACACCATTCCACATCACCTGAAGTCAGACCGCCATGGCAACTTGCACAAGTCCAACCCAACCCTTTCCTCCATCAACAAATACCCCATCAACCTCGTCAAGAGGGGAGAGAATCGAACTTTTCATGTCTTCCGTCACGAGTTAGGCTCACGCGTGAGGATGAGCTGACGAAGCTGGCAGGATACGTCGGCTCGTTTGTGTGAAGGAAGTGGTTGGTGATATCTGCTTGTGCATGTCCAAAAGAATCGTCGGCAAGGATGCTGGCGTAATGGTGGGCAGCGGCAAGTCTTGAAACACTGACTTTTGCTTGTTGATGTGGCGGCTGATCTTCTCATCAGGTGGCTTGTCCTTCGATGGTCGGTGGAGTGGGTAGCAGTTGGAGTCGGTGGCAGTTGGAGTCGGTGGCAGTTGGAGTCGGTGGCAGTCGGCCGTCGTTATACTTCAGGCTTGTGTGTCTGGTGAGCCCCATAGCTGGCTTTGGGACTTTTTGACGCTGAGTCGCGCTGCCAGACTCCGAGCCACCCTGCATGGTGCTGGGAGTGGTCGTCGTCCGGCTGCGGGTGCTCTCTGACCCAGCGTCACCGCGAAAACCCATCGACGTGTTCCATCGTGGTGGCGGCTCGTTTGAATCATCACCCTTCTTCTTGCCCTTCTTGGTCGAGCTCTTCGCCTCGGTGATGCCGAATGGGCGGCGTGAGAAGATGCTCTTCTTCGATGGAGACCGGCCGAGGAGCTTCCATTTGCTGCTGCTCCCCGGCCTTCCATGTAGCGGACCATCTCGTTGTCCTTCTCTCGCTGGTAGTCTTCTGTAATCTCCCAGCTGCCCCGAAGGACTGGCGCTCAGGGTCACGGCCAGCCCAACGAAGCAGCGGGCGATGCATCCAGTTGACTGTGTTGTTGCTTGGAAGACGAGGAGGACTGGCACTGAGGGAAATGGCCAGCTCTCCCCGGACGATCGGTCGAGATACGATCATCGCCTTCGTGCAAAGGCCGGAGAGGACGTCGTGGATGGTGTAAAGTGCGTGCAAACGTGCCTGAGGGCCGGCACCCAGCGTCATGGCCAGCCCCCAACCTTCTCTCCTCACTTGACCGCCTGCCGTCACGAGCCGTCAGTCAATGGTCGTCAGATCTGCGAGTGGTGTGGTGAAGCTCACCGAGATGATTTTGATTGAGACCAACTCTTGGAGTTGGCAGTATCGGTCCAGGCGCTGTCGTCGACGGCATCTCCAGCGGTCGAGCCAGCAATCACGCCATGGACCGACCATGGCACACAGAGGGCCACCATGGTCGGACGGCAGGCCGGTCGGCAGTGAGAGCCGGGTCGCTTTGTGAAATGTCAACGGATGTAACTACAGATGAATGGCGACGTGCATGGTCCGCATGGAGAGCCATGACGGGGGTGTCAGTCGAGGAATGATGATGTACTCACACATGGACATGCCGCCGCTGTTCTTGCTTGCGGTGCCGATCCAAGCACTGTCTTCGGCGACGCACCCTGCCGCCGAGCTCGCAACGACGCCATGGCTCGACCGTGGCACACAAAGGGCCACCACGGTGAGAGAGGTTGCCGGCTGCCGAAGCTCACTCACTGAGATGAAAATTAGCCAATGGTCAGGTGAAGTCGATGAAAGGCCAGACGGCGCGCGTCGAGGCGCCCGTGGATGTTGGAGGAGGCACTTACACAGGCGAGGGACACGTCGCGTCGTTGCACGCTTCCACCTTGGTGACATTCCTCGCCGCTGAACCAGAGCCCACGCCATGGACCAGCCAGGCACACAGAGGGCCACCTGGGCTGGAATGTGACGGGCCGGCGGTGGGGTGGATTTACTGCGAGACGTGTCAGTTGAGGTTGAAGAGTGGGAGAACGGTGAAGCTGCAAGTGACGAAATGTCGGCTGGAGGATAAGGAGGTATTTACGCAGCAAGAAAGAGGTCACCGCCGGTCGCGAAAAGACTGCCGCGGAGATTGGGCGGTGTTGTTGGTGGTGGTGGAGGTTGTGGTGTGGATGAAGTTGAAGCGGAGGAAGGAATTTGGTGGAGGCAGAAGCTTGGGCCACGTCGCAGAGTCAGGTGATCGCGCTCGTTCTCGCGTCATACGCATCGACGACGGGCTTGGAGGGGGCGGGGATACGCTTGAATAACATTGACGGTGCTGGCCTCGATGGAGGGATACGTTTTGTACCACCTAGACTTCCTCCTAGAGCTATTGTTCTTGCGAGATGCAGTCCAGGGGTGTTATTCTTCCAAGTCGATATCGAATTCGTACTGCTCTCACTCCATCTGCACCTGCTTGTGGTCCTCGCTACTGCCTGGTAAAGTGAGGAAGTCGGCGTGCTGGGACGTTCCCTGGCTTCTTCTCCGGCTTCGCTTCTTCCTCTCTCTACCAACAACACAACCACGACCGTGCAACACTCCAACCCGTCATCATCGCGGCGTGGACAGTTCAAGTCGTCGAAGGAGCCATACACACGTCGAGTAGCGTCTTTCCACGCATTTGGCGGCACCCCTGGGTGAGCACAGTGACTCTGTACAGCGACTCTCTACAGGCAAGATGCTGACCAGTTCACAAACAGGTATCGGTATCGACCACATCAAGAACTGCTGACGGCACAGCAACGTCTTCTGCATGCCAGATAATCCAAGATCCGGGCACCCACAATGCACTTCGTGCAGAGCAGCGAAAAAAACCGCGCCACGAAGCCCACGACATCTACATCTTTCCGGCTCTTCTCCACCCTCCACGAACACTGCAATCGCAAACGTCAAGCGATGGACGCCGTCAGCATCACAGCTCAAGCAGCTTGGAGCCTTGATCAACCTTTCCCCAGCAGGACATCCATGAACGCCGACCGCGCGTGTTGAGGTCAGCATATCGACTGCATCGGCGCTCTTCTTCCTCCTCAGGCTGAGCAGTCCACCAACAGGCGTCGACTTCGGCGATAGTCCGCAACGACGGCAGCGTGACGTCTACGTCGCAGATGCTTGCGACGAGAAAGCCCAAGAGCAGTGCAAAACAGATCCCTGGTTTCCACTTCACCACGCATACCATGGAGCAGAAGTCACGTGCCAGCACGCAAGAGCGACTATCCAAAGGTACAAGGTCACATGCCTCATCATCTCCCAGACTCAGCGCTGACTTCATCTTCGGGAGCAGAAGTACGAGCCTGCCCTTCTAAGCACCAGTCGCCTTCCATGATGCCTCACGGTCGTCTACTTCGACGGCAGCAGACATTCCCTCCCCACTACCGCCCACTCTTATCCTCCTGGCGCGTCGCCGCCTACCTTGGCAGAACCTCAGCAGTCGTCATCGAATCTTCGCGAAGTACTTTGCATCGAGATTGACGCACACAAGCCCAACGAGCGTACGAACCCAACACCCATACGAACAGCACCCTGCATCGCCTGCCTTGCAAGGGAGGATGTCACCATGAAGAACAGTCGATACTCATGGCTGGATAAAAGAGATGGATTGAGGACATCAACCACATCAAGCGAACGGCAGGGCGACTCGTGAAGCCAGGAGATCATGCTCACGCAAAGACAATCTGTCATGGAGAAGAAGCCATTCCACAGTCAACAAGTAGATGCCACAGAGGACGACCCGTACCCAAGTACCGTCAAGTCGACTTCATCTCGCAAGCACCACCATCGGCATTGAGGTCACACGCAAAGGATCCTTCGCTCAGTTTCCTGTTCAGCTATTTCACAGCTTTGATGAGCTCGCCAGGCACCACTGTGATCTCGACGTCTCGCAAAGCATACTGCGAGTCATGGGACTTTCTCAAACACTTCCGTGTTCGCCAGCTCCAAAACCATTGTCCATCGACAGCGTCGCAGCTCAGCGCGGCATCGCTGGCGACAGGATCTTATCGAGCTTCTCGACAACGAATACGAAACCAAGACCGCAACATCGTGAAGATGAGACATCTTTGGCGGCATCACATGAGAAGGACACCAGCTTTTCCAGCCGGAAAGCAGCCGTCCAGTGCGATGATTCGAGACAAAAGCAGTCGGCCGCGGACAGAACACCTTCAGTTGCCCGCACACGAATGCCACTGAGCATGGCCTGAACTAAAGCAATGACAACACAACCGCCCTCTCACCACGACAGCCATCTCACCACAAGCATCATCCTCGGCATTGACCTCACCCACAGGCGATGCTCAGCTCAACGTTCCAGTCAGAGCATTTCACAGATGCCTCGAGCTCGAACGGCACCTTTGCACTCTCAATGGCGCAACAAAGCCTTCAGCACTGCACCCAAGCGTTTCCGCCCATTCCCATCTTCCACACGATCACTTGTTTTCTCCATCATCGACTCGCCAGCACAGCGCAGCATCATTCACAACAGCACCTCATCCAACCTCTTGCCATCGCTACGGTCCTGGGTAGGACCTTAAACTGCCCGCTGCTGTCGATCATCGCTCGCCGTGCCGTGGCTGGGAGGAGGAAGAAAAGACAATTCCGGGGACTCAACCGGCTCTTCTCAGCCAGGATCGACAGCGACCGACATGCAGAGGCATTTTGAGAGCAAGCTGGTCATTGTTGGTGTCAGCACTCGCTGGACGTCGGCATCTCGCCAACCACCGCGCCTGGATTTACCTGATAACCGGGCGTCCTCCCCTGCGATTGCAGGAGGGGGTAGAGGGTGGTTGGCTGCAATTTGTTCGATACACCGACAACGAGCAGAGTGAGATCGATGCTCGTCGCGGTGGCCCCCAGGCTGCGCTCGCCAACGTTCAGCGAGGGCGTGGCACCGGCCGCCCTCGCAAGCAACTCTACGTCGTGAGCTTCAAATACTGTCGCGTGGATCTCTTCTATCTCCTGGACAACGCTGGCCTGCACATTCGCGAGCGCGATATGGCCATCGTCGAAGCCGACCGCGGCCAGGACCTGAGCACCGTGCAACAGGCCAAGGTGACGCCGGACGCCGCGCGTCTCCTCAAGAAGAAGTATTCGGAGGAGCAATACAAGTGGCTGATGATGTACTCTCGTAACAATGATGGCGGATTCAACCCAAACGCGCAATTCCGTTGCGAGAGCGAGCTTCAAGTGCTCTCGCGTGGACGTCTTCTACCTCCTCGACAACACCAGAGGTGGCGCGGCGGTTGGGGAACCTTCCGCTTCCCACCCCAGCCGTCGCGCCAGAAATTTTATTTTGTCGGGTCGGGTGGTGGTGATGGGGATGGTGGTCGTTACCGCCTTGGGCGGAAAGGAGGAGGCTTGGCTACTCGACTGCTTACATGCTTTGTCGCCTTTGCGCTTGAATGCAAGCACAAGTACAGGTTGTATTGATTCTTTTTCATTTACTCACGCCTTCTCACCTCATGAAGATCCCAACATCAACGTCGCCCTCGTGACCCACCGAATCGAGTCTGATGCTGCACTTGTCTTCCCCCTCGCTGCCCAGGCACTCTGCACGACGTCTCACCGCCCAACGCTCGGGGCTCTGTATTTCAGTTCACACTTCCCATCTTCAGTACGCACCCAGTTCTGCAACCGAAGCGTCCAATATCATTGACTCTGCGCAACGTTTCGATCATCACGCCCATCGGCATACTGCATGACCTCTGAGCTGTTCCCACTCGCAAGTCTGCACGCAGGCCTTCGTGCACGACTTACTGGAGCGTGCGAGCAGCTCCTGAAAACATAGGCGAACGCCCCGCTCACTGGGATGTCTAATTGCAGCGGCCCAGCCCTGTACGTTTTGGCGCTGAAGATTGGGGCTTGGAGAGATTGGGACATTCAGGTAGGCAGAACGTTGTTCACGAATCGTGCTCGAGCCTCATGACAGTCTCAGCGGGTTCAGCAGGTCGAGCACATGGGTGTTTTGGCTGAGGCTTTGACTCAGCTGCAGTCGGCATCCAGTGAGTGAGCCAGCGCTCTCGTTTCTGCGTAGATCTCTCCTTGGAGTCTCCTGCACCTCATTGCCCTGGTCCTTTTTCTCTACCTTCTTCTCTATCTCCTTGATTGGTCGTTCTCCCGTGGTTGGCAACATAGGAGCGTTTCCTTGCCTGCCCCTCGTTTTACTGTCTTCCCCAGCCGAGAAATGGCCAAACTTCTCGATTGTACCGTCACATCAACGGCTCGGGCCATTTCGAGACCACGTTGAGATTCCCTTTGGTTGTTGTACAGCGAAGTCTGCTTGCTGGTGTTGATTCACAGCCGCCTAAATCCATGTCACGAACTCCTTGTTGCTCTTGCTATCCTTGCCATCCTTCTTACTGCCGCTTCCGGGCGCTCTACCCGCGTACGCTTCATTGATCCTCCTCCATGTCCAAATCCATCGTTCCACTGTCCAGCTGCTCAAGACCTGCTGTACGTCTCACTGCCAGCTGCTTCCCGAGTCTTGATCTCCGTGTGCTTCTGCCCTTCGCGACTCACAATGCTTTTCCGCCTTGTCCTAGAGACTGTTCCAAGTACATTTGCCCAGCTTCGCAAGTCCGCAGTCCCTCGAAGGCTCCCAGTGGCCGCTGTTCTTTAATCTGGTCGCTCCGGTCATGTCTGATATGCCCTTCTCACGTATGCTACCTTCGACTGCCTCTTCTGCTGCACGTCGCCGCCTTGCCAGTCTGCTCGATAGTTCTCCGACTCTTGCCTTCTTACAGGGCGTATATCCGTGGTCTCACAGTCTCCCGTCTCCTCGAGACCGCTCTCTCTCAACGCCTGCCTGGTTGCATGGTCGTAATCCTCCTGTTAATGTAGCTGATCGGCCGCTTCGGTCCTCCAGGCTCTCGGGCATGATAGCGCCTGGTCTGGACGTCGGACGGCGTTTGGTGTGAGCAGAGTAGGGCGCACTAATGTACCGGACTTGGATCTTGCGTCTCTCGGTAGGTTCGTCGGGACGTTTTCTTTGTTCACGAGAAGCGAAGGTCCTGACGAGTTCGTCCAAGTCCCTTTGTTCGATGTTCGACTCAGCCTTTGTTCTCACGTCCGGCTTTTAGTCTTTGAACCCCGAGGGCGTTGTCGATATTGTTCTTGCTTGCGAACTGTGTACAGCAGACTCTCGCCTGGTGCAGCGTCGCGCAGGAGGCTATGCTGCCAAAAGTGCTCGGTTACATGCGAGGCTGCTGACCTGGTTATGGAGGGACATGATGCCAAAGTACGCGTACCTCGAATTGAACATACACAGAGTGTACTGGCAGAATTGCGGCCTGTTTGAGATGCACGCTGGCACTGGCGAAGACTCTATGATAGACTAAAGACTGTGCGACATTTGTGAGAATGGGGCTCGTTCGTCAAGACCGTACTCACAGTCATGAAGAAATAACTCCACGCAGTTGCCGAGCGTAAAGCCCATATAGCGAGAAGATTGGCGTGAAGTTCGGAAGATGTCGTCGTCGCCGCAACCAAATGCCAAGCCCGGCCACTTGGGCTTGTTTTTGCCTCCGGCTTGCCGTCCACAACAACATGCCCGCCCACTCATCACCCGCACCAACACCTCATCGTTCAGTCCCCCTCGTACATCATTTTTGCATCTTCTCACCATCCTGCTGAAGCACCTGCAACACGCCGCTGACATTCCGGGTGAGCCGCCACGCCCCCTGAGACTGTTCTGCAGCAAACGCGTCCGTCTCGTCCGACCGCCAGACCAAGGTGAGAGTATCAAGATATCATCCAATGCACCTGAATAGAGCTGACCATAGCTACAGTCTTGAGGCAACGACAGGTCAGTATCTGCTATGCTGTACTCCAGGCTAGCGCCGTGTCTTCATCACTCGCGCGCCTGAAGGACCCGACCAGCAACACCACCAGCATCTTCAAGAAGGCATTGATCTTCCACGACCGGCCCGTCATCTAGCTATGGGCAGCCTACTGGTGGACGTCAACAGCTTGTCTTGCTCGACAACATTCACCCACCTCGAGGCTCGCACCAGTCGGTCGCGCTTCCCGACGGATGCGCCCCAAGAACAACATCGTAGGACCCACCAACATCAAGACCCACCAACACCAAACTACTCGGCCACCCGCTAACTTGCCAAAGAGATCACTCGAGACCCACAACAGGTTGTACCAGCGCCATCGATGCTACAGCCACCTCGCGAACGCAAGCTGGACCAGGTGCAAATGCGCCCGGCAGGCCGAACTGTAAGTTCATCTCTCTTTCTCTCTCCTTCTTCAATGATGAAGTCCCCTTGATCTTCGCCGTGCCCGAAGCTCAATCCGACGAACCAGCCTGCTCGGCGCTCTGCATTTCCTACTCACAAGGCGGACCAGCGGGGCGTCTCCTTTGGCACCAGTCTGGGGAATCTGACTGTCTATTTTGTTGTAGTATCACAATCAGTATGACCGCGAGGTCATATAAAATGCAGTGAAGAGCGGCACTCCGTGAGAGAAAGTTTGCACAAGTGACTCTGACGAGCTACAAAGCTGCTCATCCTCGCAAGTTTCTTGTCCTGATCATGAAGAACTGACATCTTACAGGCTACCATATCCGGCGCTCCCCAAACGGCTCCGTACCCATCGAGATGAATGGAGACATCAAGAACCGTAAGGTAAGCAAATGCTTCCTTCCCCATCCATGACCCACCACCACCCAGCAACATGATGAGAGAAGCCTGCCACGACAAAAGCAGCATTGCCCGTTGCGGATACAGCAGGAGGAGAGGACTGCGATCGAGGGCCGCGAAGTACGACGAGTCCACGACGAACAAAGCATTGCAAGGGTGTCCGAAGTACTATATGTATGAAAGGGATCAAGAGGAGCCGTATCCGAAGGGCTGCTGCTGCGGATGAGTGTCTTGGACCTCGCCAAGATACTTCCTTCTGAAACCACCCCATCTTGCCAATCGAACCGAGGAAACCCTGAGATTAGGATCTTGCTGACACTGAGCGAATAGATCCGTGAACACGCCCCGACACTCCGCTGCTTCAGCTCCAACATCTCAAAGGTAAGACGACATCCCACAAATTCAAACACCGTCCAAGAGACTACCAGGAGGCATGTCGTCCTGAACGCATGCAAACAGTCGCTGACATGGTGAACAGGGTACTTGACATGTCGCCATCTCAAACGAAGCTTCAATGGCCGGCTCTACGTCCTGCTCATGGTAAGTCTTCGCAGTGTTTTCTTTTTATCTACCGATGATGAGCATTCAAAACACGTCCGAGCAGCAGCATTGCCCGGGGCGAGCACTCTCAGGATCTGTCGATTGGTCACGACCCGCTGGCACTGCCCGCGGCGTGAAAAGGAGACGCAGACGCGATAACGAGCGTGCAAATCACACTAATAGAAGGCTGCGGCCTGTGGAGCGGGTGCTCGAAGGGCTGCTGCTCAACATGAGGATGTCCCGGCGTTCTTGAAGATCCGACGCCTTCTTTTTCTGATTTCCACAATGGCCACTTCCTCGACTACCATACTTTGAGCAAGACATTTCGCTGATATGTGGCGTAGCACTCTCGGGCATCAAGATCCACCGGAATCGCCATTCTCGGGCATCACCGTCCACCCAAATCGCGATCCATCCGCACTGCGACCCCTTCAACATCTTGCGTCCTCGCGTCCTCGGCGTCCGACGCAATGGCGGTAAGTACAAGACTCTCATCCCAACTCCTTCACAATGATGATATCGACCACCACCCCTGAGCAGCGGCATTGCCCGGCGCGACCCTTCAAGAGATGGAGACACCAAGTGGGGTTCAGGAGTGTGTAACATTCCAGAAGAAATCAGATACCGGCGTCTGCTCGGGGTTTGCCCCCTGTGAAGAAGTATGAAGGGCTCGAAGGGCTGCTGCTGCGAGCATGCTGTGGGGCTGCACGGTCTCGCGGCTCCGGTCAATTTCTGAGACGACAAGACTGCTTCTTCTGCTCTTGATGTTACAGCATGGAATTTGGCTGACACTCCCACAGCAAGTCTCATGACGGAACGCAAGGATGGATCTCCGCGCCTGCACACCCCTCAAACCCGGCATTGCCGTCAATCAAGGAAGAGGCCAAAGGTACGTTGCTTCATCCCCCTTCCCCTCCATCTCCCCTATACAATGATGATTCATGCACCCGTACTCCGCCAACCGTAGTCTGAGGACTGCGGTAACAAGGGGTACATGCGAAATAAAAGCAGTATTGCCCGTCACTGGAAGCGCGGCAGCTCCTAAAGGAGGCTCCACAGGGCTGCTGCTATTGTCGACAGCACGTTCAACACATGTCTGAGCTTTTGGACATTGTCATCGAGATCCTCTGATACTTCGTGGCGTGGAAAGAAGCTGACTCGATATTTGCCCGCAGGATCTTCCGCCGGGTCGACCTGCGTCTTGCAGTAATGCTGCACCGCCTTCCCAAAGCTACCGCCAGGGACTTGTGAGTACACAGCGCTCCTTACCTCCCCGACATCCAATGATGAATCGTGACGATCAAGAGCAAATGCCGTAAAAGAGGTGGTGTTTTAGCCCGTCACCGGGCAACAAACTGGAGTACACATGCAGCTCGCAGGGCCGCCACCGTCAGACGAGAAACGTTGCATGATCCACTATGTGGATAGTGATTGCTTCTACTGAGAGATCCAATCATTCCCACCGTAATCCCCAAAACAATGGTTTGATACCTGCTGACGATTGTTTTGTTGCCAGTACTCCCCATCCGACCACTTCAAACCCCAAGTCAGCAACGGCTTGGACCAGCAGCACCACAAGGCAAGTCATCCCCCTCTCTCCCAGCACCTACTCTCAAATGATGAAACCTGCTTCATCGATCGTCCGCTCGAGAAGCTTTCTGTGGCTCGGGTATGGTATAAGGTCTGAGCGATCGTTGAGGCCATCGTCGCGAGGAGGTATCGCCCGTCAACGAGCCCTTCATGGACTCGCAGGGCTGCCACCGTTGATGAAGACGAGAGCTGCGCGTTTTAGCAAAGCCTTGTGTCTGAAACTCACAATTCCTCCTCCCTGCTCGACCGCCAGCTTTCAACGATCTCCTGCTGACAGCTTTCGGTACAGGACTGATCGACCATTATCCACCACGACCCTGAAGGCAGGTCTCTCCTTTCCTCTCCCCCTTCCTTTCATGACGACAACTGCTCCACCCAACACCCGCTCGAGTGTGCCAGCGCCGAGCAACAGAAAGGGCCAAGGGTGGAACGCTCAGAGTTGGCGACATGCTCGTCACCGAAGAACTTATACGTACGTTGGCTTCGCAGGGCTGCCGCTTGTGAGGAAACTGCGAGCTGTGCACTGCAGCACGGCCTTGTGTCTTATCCAGAACGACATTCTCCCTCGCAGTACTTCTTGATCCATCAAGGACTTTCGCTGACATATACACTCTCAGGTTCCAACGACCGCAGAGCTCATCACGACCAAAAACTCAAGGCAAGTCTACCTCTTCCTCTCCAACCCCACTCCCAGCATGATGACAAATGCTCTGCCGAGTGTATGCTCGAGTTCGTCGAACCCGGGTGCACAGAAAGAAACAGAGATGGAGCTTCGTGAATAAGCGATATCCGCCTTTCACCGGAGAAAGTCCAAGAAAACATGCTCCGCAGGGCTGCCGCTTTTGTGGAAAAAGAGCGCCGCGCGTTTTGGCACGGCCTTGAGTCTGATTACGACGATGGCCATCTTCATCACCCCCAACTTATCAAGTTTGGTCGCTGACAGCTGCACTTTCAGAACTTCCAACCACCATTGCGATCCTTGCGATCCTCGAAGTTCCCACAACCTTCAGGCAAGTCGCCCCAATCTACACCCTTCCCCCCTTCACATGATGATACACACCCACGAACGTTGGGGACAACGGTCCAGACCGCCCGACAGGCTTCGTGCCTTGTATCGTGGGTCACGTTAAATGCACTTGCATGCCCGTCACCGACACAATTAGGGAGCCAAAGATCCGCAGGGCTGCAGTTCTTGTCGAAAGCGAGAGTCCTGCATTTTAGCACGGCCTTGAGTCTGATCAAGACAAACACCTTCATCGTCACCGCATTCGATTGGGAGGAGGATGCTGACAGATCGACTTTTAGGAGTCGAGAGAACACCATCGGGCTCTTACGACCAACCTATCGCACAAGGCAAGTCTTCTTCAACGGTCCCCAGATCCCTCCGAATGATGAAAGATGCCCGCGAAGAACGCAGACTGGTCGACGTAGTCCAGTGGCATGCTCGTCACCGAGAGGCGTGCAACTACTCCTCCTCGCAGGGCTGCTACTGCTTGACGAGAACATGGGCAGCTTTACTCACGACGAATCACTGATCAGGATCACGACCAACCGTCTTCACTCCTACGCATCTTTGCAGGACATCTGGCTGACATATCCAAACGCAAAACACAGAACGAGCTCGACTCTTTGACCTCACGATCCCCTACGGTAAGCCTCTCACCCCGTTTCCTTCGCCCTTCACATGATGATACACCCCCACAAAGCACACATACAGAACAGATTGGCACATAAATGGCTGGCAGCGGAATGGGGATATCTCTGAAGTCAGCGGCGTGCCTGTCACCGACATTTTGTAAGTGGTCCTCCCAGGGCTGCCGCTGGAGAGGAACAAGAGAGCTGCGCCTTTTTGGCCCGGCCAAAGTGCCTGATATCTCGACTGCACCTTCACATCGACGGACTGTACTTTGAGAATAGACGCTAACGCCTCAACCCTTTAGATTCGACATACGACTCCCGCCCATCGACATTGCCTGGCGGGTCATGTACTACCATCAGCAAGCTGGACTACAGCAGGCAACCTACCCAAGGCAAGTACCTCCTCCCCAGCACTTCCTGCACCCACAACACATGATGACGATCCATCGTGACTTTCTGCCACGGTGCTTCACGAAGAGTGGTTTGCTCGTGACCAGCTGTACATTCGATCGTTAGCTGCGAGGGCGGCTGCTGGTGGTGAAAAGGAGAGCCATACCGTTCTAGGTTGGCCTTGTGTCTGATTCTTCCAACTTCATCAGAAGCCGCGCTATCACCCCGAAAACGCAAAGCTGATCACAAGTCGCAGAAACCACCAAAATGAGTGAAGACATCGTTCTCCGGGCAAAATCCTCCAGTGGTTGGTTGCGCACTCAGGCACCCCAAACCATCCAAGGCAAGTCTCTCTTCTTTCTCCCTTCTCATCCCACCGGAATGATGATACCCAAGATCCCAGATGAGATCAAAGACCACGACTTTGTTTCGTGGCGGCTGGAGAATAGTGGTATGCTCGTCACCAGGTAGAGTTTTGTCAGTTGTCCTGCAGGGCTGCCACTCCTGACGAAGACCACACTGGGCATGAACCCCGTGCGCAATCTGATCATCTTGAAATCAACACTTCACCTTCACCGGAATCCTCAACGAGCTTCAAGTTGACATAGCCGTGAACAGATCAATCGACCATTCGCCCAGCGTGCGACGCAGCCATACCTCACCAAGCAAAAGGCACAACAAGACCACTCGAATATCACCCAGGTACGTACTATCACTTCTCTTTGAAGCACCTCCTTCCATGATGATACCACGAACAACTGGGTTTGGCAGCCCAAAAGTCGATATGCGTGTATGCCCGTCACCGAGCGTCCCCAGAACAAAATGGCATTGGCGGTGTTGGAGGACTCGCAGGGCTGCATCTTTGGCGAGAAGCCTTCTAAGGCAACAGATCTGAGAACTCAAAACACTCTGCCATCGCGACGAGAACTTGCGGGTTGGGACAGTTGCTGACAGACGCACAGGGATATTTTGGAATCTCGAATCAACGCCGACTGCTTTTTGAGCGTCTCCCTGGAGAGCAAAGGTACGCATATTATATTCTCACTTCTTCTTCCCCTCCCCCTCTTATGATGATCCAACCCTATGGGCTTGGCGGCCCAGAATGCCAAACAGCGTGCAAGCCCGTCACCGAGAACACGTTGGCAGCGGCCTCGGAGGGCTGCATCTTTGGCGACAAGCCTCGAAAGGCACCAGATCTGACGTCTTTTCTCCCTTCACGATGAAACATTGCCCATCAAGCGTGGAGAAATTACTGCTGACGCGGTAGCATGCAGA
The DNA here is from genome assembly GCF_010093935.1 of Zasmidium cellare ATCC 36951. Taxonomy (NCBI): domain Eukaryota; kingdom Fungi; phylum Ascomycota; class Dothideomycetes; order Mycosphaerellales; family Mycosphaerellaceae; genus Zasmidium; species Zasmidium cellare. Next base: position 31,728 of record NW_022986959.1, read on the forward strand.
TCTCAACCCACCTTCGCCGAACATGCAGCCAGCCTTTTCACAAAGGTACGTTGGACCCCCGTCTCTCACCCACACCCCCAAATGATGATTCATCGACTCCAATCGGATTGGAATGGAATGTTGCGCACCTTTTGAGAACTGCGGTCTTCAGAACGGCCAAGTGCGTATTGCCCGTCACCGAGAGGCCGCTCGAGCAGCCATCGTCCCTAGGAGAAAATCGCAGTCTGGGTCTGAACTCGCAGGGCTGCCCACTTTTGATGAGAGCTGTCAACACACGCAGTGGAGCTGTACATCTGTACATCTGATCGATACTCCCCTCCATCTCCTCGATGTTTGCAAGTCAAAGTTCAGAGCAGATGCTGACGACTTGACAGGTACCATGTCCACGGTCAACGACAAGAACTGCACGATCTGCGGTAAGTCCATCCAAGTCTTCCTTCGTCCATTATACCCCAACACCAAAATGATGATCAATACGTGTGGATCTGGGGGGTCATAACATTATGTCTAAAAAGTCGTATCGCCCGTCACCGAGGGTCCGCTTCGATTTGGTCCGGTTCAGTTTGCTCGAATGCGGTCGGCCTGGAAGATTTTAAGTGCTCGGTCTCCAGGTCCTCGCCGCGCAGGGCTACGACTATTGATGAAAGGCCCTCTACTTTGGCAAGGCGGAAGATCTGATTACTTTTGCTTCCTCGACTTTGCTATGCGGACTTCAGTTCAGGACAGATGTTGACAAAATCGCAGATATCATGTCCATCATCGGCGTCAAGCACAGCCAGACCACCACTGCGGTAAGTTGCCTTTGCGATCACTTCCCTTCCTTTCTTCCATGATAATCCTCCGGCGGGTTGCGCGAGCAAAATGACAGCGAGCAAGGTGCATCGCCTGTCACCGAGGGGCTACAGTTATAACGCCACTCACGCTGGGGTTAACAACGTGCTCGGCCTGAAAGCCAAATCTTTGAACCTTCCCTCCCTTTCCCCCTTTTCTCAGGTCCCCGCCTCGCAGGGCTGCTTCCTTTCGATGAGAAGTTGACTCCGCCGGCAAGACAGACATTCTGATGACGTTCGATTGCTGAAATTCATTCTGTCTACGCTGGCTTTCGAACCTTGCGCTGACCACGTTGCAGGGATAAGTATCTACAACAATTGCATCAGCCCCATGGACAGTAAAGCAGCGGTAAGTTCTGCCCGCCTACATTCCCTCCCATACACTCGATGATGATCCCTTTGTGGGGCGCGGACGAAGCATCATGGACAAGGCGCATTGCCCGTCACCGAGGGGCTACGACTAGAGACAGTCCCACTGTACTCGAAAGTGGTCGGCTTGGAGGGGTCTCATGGTCTCTACCCTCCTTGTCTTTCCTCGCAGGGCTGTGCCTCTTGACGAGAAACACCTTGCGTAAGCAGGGTCAACAATCTGAACAAGACCTCTTCCTCCACTTTGACTACTCAGCTCGGAGATCAAAACTGCAGCTAACCAAACGACAGGTATCACCACTCTCGACGACAGCATTCCGAGCAACACCCACCATAAGGCAAGTTCTCCCCACGTCTTCTTTCTCCGCCACATTTCATGATGACCATCTTGGGGTCCCTTGAAGACGTAATTATCTTCGTAACAAGGCGCATCGCCCGTGACCGTGGGGCTGCGGCAAACGCGGGAGTGTTCTTGTTTTCTCTCCCCTTGTCCATCCTCACGGAGGGCTGCGCCCCTGACGACACGCCTTCTGCTTCGGCTGGGCGACAGATCTGATCTTATCCATATCCACGCACTTCATGCTACGACTTTGGCTTTGAGAGTCGATGCTGACTACATCTCAGGGATCTAGTCTACGACACCACACCCGCTACCGAGTAACAGCCCGGTGAGTACTTCCTGCCTGTTCTTCTCTTCTCTTCACCACATATGATGATCGTCAATTCTGTGGGCTTGAAGGGACTCTGGGGACAACATCATCGCAACAAGAACGTATCGCCCATCACCGAGGGTCCGCCTGAGGATGGCTGGTTCGAACGGGCACGAACAGTTGACCCTGGAGGATACGTTGCAAGTTCTCCAGGCCCCTCGCAGGTCTGCGTCTTTTGATGAGAACCCTCTGCTTCGGTGGAGGACTTCGATCTGATGTTTCGAAATCCTACGACTCTCACCGCACGACTACCTGTGGAGCAGCAGCTGACAACATGGCAGAAAACGACCTCGAAGACCGCACTGGAGATCGCTGCGAACATGTTACACGGCAAGTAAACTTCCCTTTCCTCTCTTTCAAATACTTCATGATGATCACCATTAGCTGGGGAAGGCCATCATGGGCGCCGAAAACAACATCATCTTCAAGAACAAGTCGCATCGCCCGTGACCGAGGAGGCTACGATGCCATTTTTGGGGGTGGACTACATCGTGGTCGGCCTTTTATCTGACTGGGGTCCAAGTCTTCGCAGGGCTGCGTCTTTTGATGACAAATTCTCGCTTCCAAAGAGGACTTCAATCTGAACTACCGTCACCATCTATCTCTTCATCTTGAGTTTCCAGGTTTGACCAGATGCTGATACAATCACAGGTTCCAGCCAGTATCAGCGACGTCAACCTCAAAGAACTTCCATGGTAAGTCCCTTCAACACTTCTCCCATCACAATATGTTATGATGATCACCACGAGGGCATGGAACGGGCACAGGGGGAATCACTCAAAACCAAGCCGTATCGCCCGTCACCGAAGATGCGATATCGAGTTTTTTGGGTTGGCTCGGACGGACGTACTCGACGCTCTCACACACGGGGCTTCGTCCCCGCAGCGTCCTCGCAGGGCTGCGGCTTTTGACGAAGGCCTTTTGCTGGAGCAAGAGGCATTGCATCTGATCTTTTCGACCATCGCTCCCTTCGTATTACACCAACGTCTGGGAATTGATGCTAACTCGATTGCAGGTACCTACGTCAACCACAGCGACACCTGACAACCTCTCCAGTAAGTTTGCACCATTTCTCTCTCTTCCATCTTCGCTATGATGACCACCCCTTGGCAATGAGCGTATGCGCGACGCCCGCCACGACACAAGAACAAGTCGTATCGCCCGTGACCGAGGACATTACGTCGAGATTTTGGCGATTTGCTCGGCTCTCGTCCTCGCAGGGCTGCGACTTTTGATGAAAGAGCTTTTGCTGAAGCAGGAAATGCCTTATGTTCTTTGCAGTGTGGATCTTTGTTTCGAACAGGTGCTGACAATCTTCGTGCAGGTATTCTTGGTGCAAACTACCCGGTGGAGCCATCCTCTACGCCGACCTTTCTCAGCCACGCCAACCCGTCGATGATCTGTGCGTTGCAATACGGTCGACAAATCCTCAAGCTTCCACCCAAGTACCCCTTGAAAGCCTCAGGTAAGTTCCACCAGCCTTCCCCTCCTCCCCAATCCCAATGATGATCTACTTGCACGGCAATCATCAAGGCGGCCTCGAAGCCGTCTGTTCGCTGCCGAGCTTAGAACAAGTGTGCAATGCCCGTCACGGACCACCGTCATGGGGTAAGTGCGGTCCTTTGAGGCCGCGGATCGTAGGGCCTGCCACTTTGTTGAAAGCCTCCCGCTTCCAGCTTGACGACCTGAAATATCATCTGAACCTTGGGAGTTCCACTTTCTTCAGCACTTGAGATTGGCGATTATTGCGGATGCTGACGTCTCTGGTACAGATCCTTCACTCTCAACACCGACACCAACGACAACTCCCCAAAAGACTCCTGCACGATCCCCAGCGTAAGTCTCCCTCGTCTCCCTCCCAACTTCCAATGATGATTTCCACCGCACTGCTACCGGGCCAGCCCAACCCAAGCAGTGCCCGGAGAGTGTGCATGCCCTTCACCGAGCACGCGAACCTGGGTAAAAAGTGTAGTATCTTGCTTGTCAGGGCTGCACCTTCGTGACGACAACGGCCAGCTTGCAGCGTTAAAGCATGGGGCCGGGTGAAATCTGAGGACTATTTGACTCGCACTGAGATTTGACAAAGACTCCGAGAAGCCATGGCTAATACACTCCCAGAACGCAAGACCGACAGCGAACGGTACATCATACATCATCTGCCAGGGTAAGTCCTCGACCTTCATTTCTCCATCTGCCCCAATGATGATCTCACCCGCACTGTTCAGGGCAAGCCCGAACCCGGACAGAGACAGTGCACAGAAACTGTGTGTGCCCTTGACCGAGCACGCGTTGCAAGGGCATGCTTTGGATGCTTGCTGGGCCTACTTTTTTGACGATGATGACCCACTTGCAGCGAGAAAGCATGGGGTCGATTGAGATCTGAGGAGGTTGAGATTCGCGTGGCGAGATGTGGAAGCAATGTTCGGGGATGGATGCTGACTTGATTCTTAGCAGGTCTGGTCTACTATTGATGAACGGCAGTCCTGCGGGTTCTATCAAAGCCGCCGTTGATAACGGCCTTGCCCAACCATCAGGTACGTCGATTCTTCAACTTTCTCATCCTTAACGGGCCCAAGGCTCCTTCTCATGAGTCTTGGACATTCCCATATACCATGTACGATATATATATCAAACTATATACTCTGCCACATACTCGCACACCAGTCCCCATTTCTCTTCACGTCGTATACATCCAGCCCCAGCCATATACTCTCCCCCACGTTCTCTAGGCCAAGGCAAGATGTCAACGACGACGTACCAACACCAATCTTTCGAGAGCACCAGGCGGTTCCAGCATGGTGCCGACCACCCCTGAAGCAGCATAGATATACTCCTGGAAGAACAGCAACATTCTCATGAAGCAGCAACATCAGCCACCGTACCCAGAGCCTATCTGCCACCCCAATCAAGACGAAGGAACGATCGTTCAAAGACATGTCCTGTGCCCTGCCAAGTTCCTGCTGCCGAAGAGCTGCATATCAGGCCTCAGCCTTCGGCTTCCCGGAGGAGACATCTTCGAGCTGAGAGTCAACACAGACATGGACCGCTTCTTCAAGGACTCCAGAGTGAAGCTCGTAGACAATCTCGACCTATCCATTTCTACCAACGACGCCAAGCCTATCTACCGGGAAGACGAATTCATCTCCGTGGAAGATTTGAAGTCTCCCTCCGCTGCCAACTTCCTAGACACAAGATCCGTCCGCTGGAAGATGCCTCGAGGAGAAGCGTGAAGGTACATGCGGTTACAAGGCGTCGCAACAGGGGCAGTGGAGGATTCTCACCGTCTTCTAGGATACGGAAGGACATTAAATGACCAACGAATGATGAACTCCAGGCAACGCAGAGCCTTATCTGCCAGGAACGTCAATCAGCCCGTCCATCCAAGGCGGCGTCTCCATCAAACTCTCGGTAGCAGGGAAAGAATCATGACATCCATCAGCCAGCAATCCTCGCATCATACTCTCGAGCCATGGGCATGGTCAATTACTGGCAACATGGACCCCTGAAGGTTGAGAGGCCGCTCGCTGGACGAGCAGTGCACGCTCACCAATACCGACAAGGCAGATCTTTGTGTACCAAGATCAGGATATGGGTATCTGGCGCTCAACACGATCTCATCGACCTTTACTGCGATCATCGAGCTCGCCATGCAATACTTTGGTCAAACGACCAGCTGATCTCTGTCTTCGTGTCGAAGTAGCATCATGCAGCTCAAGTCCTGTCAATCTCTCTCCAAGAGCAGACGACTTTATCGTGAGACGATGTCCAGCTGGAGAGAAACTAGAGCGTTCTTGAGAAGAAGGCAGCAACGATCCTGAATCTCCAGTGCATTCACTCAAACACCCACAGGAGCATTCAGGACACTGAACCGAAGGAACATGACGCCAGACTCGATCAACAATGGGCAGGGAGAAGCACATTTTTGGAATCTTGTTCGTTCAGCCGATCTGCACCATCAACAGCAAGCTTCCAACCCCGACAACTTCCCAGAAACAGAGCATGCTCCGCCTATCTTGCTGAAGTCCAACCATCCAGTCTTTCTGTGGCATATCTCCAAGGCCAAAGCAGCTCCAACACCAAAACACTCGAATCCGGCGGCGATGAGTATTGAGATCTTCACACGACAAGATGGCCGCATGCTCAACGATCTCCGCCATCCTCTCCGACCATCCGAGGCCAACATCCTCCCCAGCCATCCAAGATCCTTCAGCATGCCAGCAAATGACAGGCAGATCTTGACCAGGAGCCATTGCGACATTCCCATGTCCAGTCACACCGCCACTGTCATCTAGCATCACAACTCCAACAACGTTGAAGCACCAGCAGCTCACGCGTAGCATTCAGATCCTCTCGAACGTGTATCCTCAAGCTCATTGCGGGCGAGTCTCGAAAGATGATAAAGAAGGTTCGGCGAAGTCGATGGTGACTTTCGCGAGGAAGATGCTTTCGAAAGGCGACCAAGGCAGATCGTATACTCATCAAGTGTCGAGGATGTCGAGGATGTGATTGGCGAAGTGTCGCAGAGTACGAAGGATGGAGAACGATGATCGTTTCTGGCTCTGCCTGCATGCTGGCAGGCTCCAAAGTCGTCAAGGGGCTCTTAGCGGCGAGGTTCTTTGGGCTTCGTGGATGGAAGCAGTCGTCAATCTCGAGGTGGCTCCGTTGGCGGTGACGCTGATCTGGGCGGCGAGGGTTTGCTTCGCGAGGACGAGAGCAGCGCGATCCCTCTCCACCGGCATTCTGGAGCCCAGCGGAGCCCGAAGAAAACCAGACAACGATTGTGACACCGTGCGACGAAGATCTGCCATTGCAAGGAGGACCGGGGCAGGGAGTCGAAACGGGAGCGAGTCCAAGCCGCATTACAACAGCATCGGGTTTGACACCGAGAATCTGGAGTCAGACTTGGAGATCGTCGAGGGTAGTTCGGCAGCAGGACGTTTCTCGTTGGAGGTCGATGTTCCTCTGGGCGGCGAGACGGCGCCTTCTTTGGGAGAGAGCAAGGACTTGGACTGCAGCCAGTTCGTGCAAGTCAGCCGGCAGGCTGGAGTCGAGACGATGATGGTGCTTCCGCTGGATGAGATTTCGACCAAGGACTTCCATTGCGATACCACGACTGCCAACTCGACCACCATCGACCAGATCCAAATCAACCAACACCCATCTCAACCACTCGGCCATCCTGCATCCCATCAGCCTCATCCAGCTCCAACTCCCCCTCGCGCCAACACCACCAACCCAGAAGCAAGAAAGTCCAAAACAACAACGACCCAGATCTCTCAGCACCAGTTTCAACGCCAGCGAGGCATATCGCCTGAACCACCCTCCTCACGGAGAGTGATGGGACCAAAAGGTGCGCTGCCGAACATCCCTCCCACCAAACGCATCGACAACAGAAAAGAAAGACAGAACCCCAATCACCCACGATCAAGAGTCTACCACGAGCAGTCTGCAAGAATCGTGAGAAGTGAAGTCTGCCAACGAGAAGTTTGCGACTTAATCGGGCTGGTCGCTCACCGTGCGCAAGAAAAGCAACGCAAAGAAGACGACGGTACGAAAACCGGGCTGGTCGCTCACCGGCGTGAAGGGAACGCAAGGACAAAATAAAACCGGGCTGGTCGCTCACCGGCATGAAGGAAAAGAAAACAGCAACTCAAAGTACGAAAAAAGCCCCCAAGGATCCCCACACAATACGCAAGATATTGTCCCGCCACCACCCGGCATGCACGCAGAGGCCGTCTTGCAGTTTGAAAAAGCCCCCAGAAATCCCCACCATCCAGCATGGCATCATGCGTCTACCACGAGTAGTCGTCAAGCGCTGCTTTCTGAATGCGATCTGACCTCGTCCGGCGAGTGATCAAGAGACAGCCGCGAGCTGTACTGTCAAGATATCGCTTTTCGAGATGCGGAAAGCATGAATGCAATGCGTCACCACCTTCAAGAGATAGCCGAGAGCTATACTGCAAGGCTCGCCTTCGAGAGATGCCGCAAAGCATGAAGTGCCCCATGAAGCTGTTGAAGCGAAAGGATGCCACGGCACGCCAGACGCCAACGCTGTCCCGACCAAGTCCGAACAAGAGTTGAGAGTCGACTCGCCGCCGTCGGCAGAACCTCATCGGTTCAAGATCCTCGGGCGTCCAGATCGACTCGAAGACCAAACAAGATGTGCGAATGGATCTGTCGTCGTCGGCAGAACCTCAACGGTTCAAAGTCCTCGGACGACAGATCGATTCAGAGCCCCCAGAGTCCCCACGGTGAAGAAAGGAAATGTGCGACTTAGCCGGGCTGGTCGCTCACCGTGCGCACGGAGAAAGGAAATACGAGAAGGGTCACCTCAGCATGCGTCTACCAGGGTAGTCGGCAAGTTCGGAGCTGCGCCTTACCGGGCTGGTCGCTCACCGTGCGCAGGGGGAGACAAGTGCCAACACCTCAGCATGCGTCTACCAGGAGTAGTCGGCAAGTTCGGTGGCGGGACTTACATCGACGCAAGGCCGAATGCCCGTGGGGAGGAGGAAGGGGAAAGAAACACCTCTGCAGTCGTCTACCAGGAGTAGGCGGAAAGTTCGGTGGCGGGACTTACATCGACACAAGGCCGAATGCCCATGATGATGAGGAGGGGTGGCGATGAGCTGTGGGTGACAATGTTCATTCTTTGACTATGTGTCAACAAGTCAGCCCGATGCTTGCCATGGTATGGAGGAAGCCTGGACCGACCTATGGTATTGGAGAGCTGGCGATGGCTGCCTGTCAGCAGAAGGTCCGCGGCTTCTGCAGACGCCATCGCCCTGGCGAGGATGTGGTATGTGTCCAACCTTGGAGGTGTTTTGTACGATCTGAGACGATATCTTCTTGCCCTGGACTTGAAGAGTGGTTCTTGAGATGTTGTGGCGAAGAAACGACGTTGTGTTCGTTGGATTCTGTCGGCAACAAGTCTCGGCCATGCGAGCGGCGACAACGATATGTCTGGATTGCAAGCACACTCTGCTCCTCCTCTTATCCTCCTGCTGAGGTCTGATGACTGCCATATCCTCCTTTTGCTTTCTTCTTCGAGCGAAGGTTGATCGGTACCGGCGGAGATGGGCGGCGTTGATGTGGAGAGGGGAAGCTTGGCGACCGAAGATTTTGCCGATCCAGAAAGCCAAACTCGACGTCAGCTATTGTCTCGATGAGCCTGCGGTGAGATATCTGTCAGCGATGCTTTTGAGATGAGTTCTCGCATGGAGATGTCGTACCTGAAAGCGGCGGCTATCTCTCGCCGTCGATGCATTACCATGCCGGCAGTGAGATGCATAGTCGCGTAATGAGAGAATAAGCCGGAGAGATGGTCAGTATCTGTGATATCCCTGGCTTGGATCGACATCTCTTGAGCGGCGTTGCGGTCAGCCGGCCTGGATATCGATGTCAGCAATCTTCGCCGCGGCGGTGAGGTGTGATATGGACTGAGAGGCGTGTGATCAATATCAGAAGGGACTTACCAAGCTCTTTGGAGTGATATGCTCGTCGTCGCTGTCGCCAGTGCGGTGTGATGAGGTATGGGGGTGGTTTCTGCGGCGAAGCTCGGCAGTGGACGATATCACTGGTCTCCCCGGCGGTTGTGTACCTCATGGCGGCGGTGATATGCCAGAAAGTGGTAGCGGGGTTTCTGAAGATGCTGACGAACCTCGTCGAGATCCTTTTGATGCCAAATGAGGTGTTGTTGGCGTGGTCTTGGTGTCTGAAGCTCAAGTCAGCGATATCGCGACCGAAGCCTCCTTTGCGTCAGCGGCGTCAATGAGGCCGATATCATGAGTTGGGCATCAATATTACCTTGGTGGAGCTTCTGACGAAGATGAAGAGGCTCCTCGAGCATGTCAGAATGTGATATCGAGGCTCTGTGGTGTTGTTGTCGCCGTCGGAGGTTGGAAGGAGCTGAGAAGCCGATTTCGATGAGTGGGCTTTCAAGTGCCGCTGTTGCCTCTGAGCCGCCTGCACGTCGCGATATCATCAGCAGAGCATCAAGATAACCTCACGGAGCTTCTGAAGATGGTTGAGAAGCCCCTCGAGATGATTTGCTGATGATTTGAGGTGTTGTGGTGGTGTTGTAGGTGGTGGAGGGTGGAAGCCGCCGCAAAGCCGCCGCGGCTGGCTGACTGCGCCGTTCGCCTCGGAGGCCTCACCAGCGCCTATATCATCAATTCGGGGTCAACTTACCTTCGCGGACCTTCTCAGCCATGTGAAGAAGCTCCGCCAATGTATTGCGAAGCAATATGAAGGTGTGGTGGTGGTGTTGTGAGTGGTGGAGGCTGGAAGTCGCTGGCCAGCTCAAAACGCCGCTGCCGCTCGGCGGAGTCACAGCTGCCTCGGTGGTCTCATGACGGCGGTATGGGGTCAGCGAGGCCTCGGAATAGCTCTGCGGACGTCGAGGATGGTGTTATGAGCCTCCGCCAACGTTTCGCGAGATGGTATGCGTGTGTGGTCGTGGTGTGGGAGATGGCGGAGCAAAGAAAGAAGTCGCTCAAAGCTGCCACAAAGCTTTGGCCTCCGCACTCGCTTCTCCGGCCGTTTGCTGCGTCAAAGACGGCAATCACGAGGCAAGAGGTCTTTGACGAGTCACTCAGGTCGGTCGAGATGCTCAGGACAAGAAGCAGAAGGTGATATGGGGCGCTACTACTGTGCTGCAGGCCAAAGAGGCAAGAAAGGGGCAGAAGCATGGACAGAACGGCTCGAAGCAGCGACTACTTCGTCAACAACAACACCTTTACTGCTGGCAGTGCCGGGGCAAGAAGCCTCCGCGACGACTCGCATAGCCGCTTAGATACTCGCAATACGCAGCAGAGGACGAGAAAAGGCACTGCGCATCCAGTGGAGCTCATGGAGGGAATGAAGAGGCAGATACACAGAGAGAACGGTCAAAGCGGCCATTGCTCCGCCTATCTCCAGAGCCTCAGGGCCAAGGAGGAGGCAGCCACGAGTCGGAGAGGAATACGAAGCTCTGCAGCACGTTGGGTCTCAATATCATACGGACAACGAAGTGATCATTAGCCTTAAACGTTAGCCGTGGCCGAGGCAGGGACAAAACCGGCACCAGATAAGACCCGTGGATGTTCTTCTTCGTCATGAGCTGCAGACGCTGCTACAAGGCCTGCCATATCGCAGAAGAGCTTTGCGAATGTTCGCAATGCACTGCACATCCTCTTAATAAGTACATTCAGCCACAACGAGTTTCTCAGGGCGGCCAGTAACCTTCTGCAGCCAGACTGGTAGAGAGAAACGGCACTGCCAGAGTCCTCCACATCATAAATCGTGATGTGTTTGCCGCAATGACAAAGACATTGACATGGACGCGCGACCTTCGCGAGAGCTCTGAAGTCGCTCGACGAAAGTGTGATCTGTACCGTTACGTGCCGTGAGATCTCAATGCTGCCCAGTACCACGAAGATTGCAAGCCAACAGCTGAACTCAGCGTCTGCTTCTTCGAGGGTACCATATGGATCAATCCTCCATGAAGAACGAGCAACTCTTACGCACGTTGAGAACGGCATTGCTACAGCTACGATTAAAGTGCGAGGGCTATCTTCCCAAAGAGGCCGTGTCGCTCTCTGCTCAACTACTCCTCGATAGTGAGATCGTTCCCTTCCTGGCCCAATGCTGGTCGGGTATGTCTCTCTTCCAAAAGACTTGTATGTGCACTGCCAAAGGAGTCGGCCCTGAGCGAGCGTAGAAACACATTTCGTGATGCCGCAGATGCCTGTAATTCAGAAACCTGGTTGTTGCGAGATCTGATGACTCTGCGGCGTTGTATACGAGCCGCCTAAAGCCAGCAAAGGCCTCTCGCAGATCTCCACCAGAGCGGTCTTCGTGTGCGAGCAAGACGCCATCGTTGCTGCGAGCCATCATCTCTGATGGCCCCAAGTATCGCAGTCTGCTCCTTGTACGCAGTTTCTGCTCCGAAGCAGTGTATTAAATCCTTCTCTTGCTCCTGCCTCGAAAGTACGACTGCCCTCCACCCCCAGACCCTGCCTGATGCCCGGCATGCCCCTTCAATGCGTCCTCGAAAAGCTCTTCTAGCCCACGCCGCTGCGCCGCTCTCCTCTCCAAGTCCTAAATGGTGCCATGTGGTCGTCTGGGATGAAGATCGGACCGACTGCTGGATGTTTGTTGCTGCTGGAAGCTCAGAAGCTGCCGGATTCTTCTGCGAAAGTGGCTTTGCCAGACTAGCAAACACCACCCGCACTCTCCAAAAACCGTTCGCTGACCGTGGCATTGGCAATCTGAACATGATTTTTGTGGTCTCGATGCCGGGGAGATGATATGGTGGTTGTGAGAAGGGGTGAGGGCAAAGCCAGCCAGCGCAAGCAGCTACGCCAAGACAATGCCAAGCCCAGGTCGATTTCCCTCCGCCGCCCATACCGACGGCGATATCACTATGGGGGGCTGTATAAGGCCTGGCAATCGCTGCTATGGGTATATGAAGCCTCATCAAGAGTTTTAAAAGGTATATCAACTTGTCTCAGGGGCAGCGCAGCTCAACGGGGCAGATACCGCGGCGTTGGCGCCCAAAATCCCAAGCGGAATCCACCTCCCTTTGGTGCATCCCCAAACTATTCCCATCTCTCTCACCGATACCCTCGTACCACATCATCGTCCAGCACCATAGCCCCCAACGAACCCACGGAGAAGAACCCGCGAAAATGACCGCAATGAGCTCCACCACCGTCCTCATCTGCGACATCCTCTTCCTCCTCTTCACCGCTGCGCTCGGCGCTCTAGCTGCATTTTCCTCGCGCCGACGAGGCTCTCCTCCTCCAGCGCCTCGCACCTGGCGCATATCCTCCACAACCGGCGCAGATGAGCCGATGGCTGGGCATAAGATATGTTTGGGGAAGGGGATACCCATGGGGAAGAGAAGGTGTCCGTGTGGGAGGGAGGTGAAGACATCGCCGAGGAGGATGAGGAGGAAAAGAGCTCCCAACATGTGGCTGGACTGGTCAGCGGCGATGTGAGATACCGCGTGCTGTTTGTGGAAAGAGCGTACGTTGGGCAGTTTGCCAGGACCATAAGAGAGGCTCATAGGCCTCGAGCAACATACAGCAAGAAGGCAATTGGGCAAAGCATACTCGCCCCTGCGCCGCCAGAAGGGTATATATGAGCCCGTCCAGCGCCATATCTGTGCTCTCTTCATCCACATACCCGAACACACTGCAACCACATCGTCAGCCTCGACACCACAGTCATCCTCCACAAGCTCGAAAGCACAGCCACCGCACTCTTCGCACACCACACTTCCGACAAAGCTTTCTCCTCGACGCAGTCATGTTTGGCAAGAAGAACGAGAACAAGGGCTCAGGCGAGGCCGGGTCCTCTTCCCAGGGCAGCAATCCCAATAACCCAGCACCACTGCAGCGTTAACCAACCCTCGAACTACCAAAGCTAAGCCGTGAGACCACACCAGCACACCAGCAAGGTAGCACCTCTCAGAATGCCCAGTTCAGTCCCAGCGCACCTCTCAGACAAGCCACCGACGATTCCATCTCTTCGGAGCCGGGCAAACTGGGTGTTCCACGCCGGAATACGCAACCCAAAGCGACTTCGAATGCAGAGCAACAGAATGAGGAGGCACCGTATGGTGATCTCATCTTTGCCACGGGCGCGATGAGAGGTCTTGGCGTGAGCAAGGAGGCGACTGCAGCGAAGGACTATCCGGGTTATCTGAACCGGCAGCCCAAGGACAAAGATGATGGCGACGATGGGAATGCGAAGCCATAGAATCCATGCGTGTGCAGCTTCAAGCATGCTGATGCGGGTGTTACGACGGTCTTGGGCTTTCATTGCTGGTGGCGGGTGCGATTTGGGCGAGCAGATTCTTCTCGCGGTCGTTGCTGCGTTCCTGCTTTCTTTCTGACTGCTGTCGCTTGGGCGGCTCTGCTGGTGCGCTTCGGATGGGTGCAATTGCCCGCAGCGTTTTGCTTTACCCCATGTCAGACTCGTATGGAGCGTCTTGCCTGGCATGACTTTGTCTCTTCGACAGACGTTTGAGTGAGCAGCATTTGGGCGTATCTTCTCCTTGCCGAGCTTGATCTGCATTCACTCCATCTGAAGCTGAGAAAACGACTTCATCTCATGCAATGAAAACCCCACCAATGCACGAGCTTGGCGAAATGGCGAGAGTGACATGGAGCACTTTTGAGCGTCTTCGGGATCATTTGCGCCCTCCCAATCATCGACCTTCTTCTTGCTGGCTTCACTCTTGGAAGGCTTCACGAACGCGAGCGCTTGTCAAGTGACTCGGACGTCCGAGGATAGACCATCCGTTACTGGCTGACGGCACATCTGTACGGCTGACGCTAAGCATCGATCCCAAGCGGAATTTGAGGCCATATTCTCCCACTACAGGCTTGCCATTGGTCACCGGGAAGAGAGGCGATTGTGGCAGTCTCGCGATGAAAGAAAGCACTGGCGGCATGAATCACGACGCACAAGCAAACGACCTCTTTGGGAACGCCACCTGTGAATGGGTTTGCTAACATCACGGACTGCCATCATTCTCAATTTGAGCAAGCATATAGTTGCGTAGCTCGCCGCCACTACCGCTTTGCGAGGCTCTGAACCGCAACGTGACGCCTCAAGCAGGCACCAGAAGGGTGGTCGCCAGGACCGCACAAACAATTCTCCTTCTCGACGCAAACCTTGCTCAATGTTTCAAATCATGTACAGCCATGCCCATAGTCACAGGTCATAGAATGGATGCGGCCTTCACTGCTGCCTCTTTAAGCTATTTATACAGCCTCTACAGGGAAAAATCTCGTCCTTCACTTCCTCTACTTCTCTGAGAAGCTCAGAGACATCTCTATCCACATTCAAGCCGTTCCCAACGACACACGCCGAAGCCACCGCCGAAGAAGTGTCATCCCACAACTGCTCCAAACCCCATTCCAGCGGTTTTCTCCACTCTTCGACTCGTTCAAAACCTCAAATATGCCCAGTCAAGGCAGCAGAGACCATGGGTTGGGCGAGGCCTCCTCGTTACGGCAGGGTGGAACTTCTGGAAGTGCTCCTCGAGACCAAATTCAAGCACGCAGTGTTTCGCTCCAACCTGCCCAGCCCTTCCCACCAGAAGATCGAAGTTATCCTGCAGAACCGTACGTCCCAAGCCTTCGCCACCAGCCTATAGTCCCTCCGAGCCCGAACCGCGGAAGAAACTCAACAATCGGCCTTGAAGCCCTCACCGCAGTAGTAGAAGTCGCTCAGACAAACCCTGCCAGCCTTGATGCGCTCACGGCAGTAGCAGCTCCTCGGGACGATACTGCTGGCCTTGACGCAGTATCCAAAGCAGCTGCAGTTTATCAAAACCCAATCGCCTCAAACCAAGAAGAGATCGCTGCCCTAGCTGCTGTTCGAGCGGCGAGGAGAGAGCTCGTCAGTCATCGTGTCATACCTGAGCCTCAGGAGAGAGCTCAGCCTTCCCGAGCGATGCGGCAGGACGCAGCGTCTATGCCACCATCACCTGCACCGGCTGCGGCTCCAAGCACCCGCAATCCTCGTGCTCCCAGGAGTCAGGCTACATTTGGGCGAATGACTACCGATGGGGAGTATACCGGGCTGGATGAGCAGCGGGGCACAGATGCCAGTTCTCACGCGGAGGACAGCTACAGTTAGCGGAGACCGAAATGAGTGGCAGCTGAAGCTCAGGGTCATTCATTTGAGGAACCAAAATGGTCTGGTAGACACGTCTCCGTCAAGCGGCGACTGCTTTGTGTCCTTGTCTTTTGGGAGGGTTCTTGCTTTCGGCCTTTCGTTCTGCTACCGCATCTAAGCTATCAAAGCTGGATATCTTTTTCAATGAGCTATTTGATTAAGGATCGACCAACTTTCACCATGACTTATTGCCACCATCCACATCTGCTACTTCGCTGAGTGGGCGTTCACCGGGCTTGGGGTGTCATTCCCAGTGGTAGCTCGTGGATTGAAACAAACAGATCAGAGCACGCTTTACTCGCCGCTCACGGGAGGCTGGATGCTTGCCCCTATCACGTACTCTTGCTCACTATCGCAGGCAAGCGAGTAATGACTCTAGTCATTACCCCAAGTGAAGGGTATTTAAGAGCCTCGAAAGACTGCAAATTTAGGGAATCCGAGCCACCATACGACTCATCGGCATTGATTGCCAACTGCTCCAACTACAGCGAAACCCGCGTATCAGACAAGACCTCGTCGCTGCTATGTCTCGCCGAGGAAACTGACCTCAAGGCTCAGGCCGGGGCTCGAGCTCACGGAATCCTGACCAGGACGAAGATTCCCCACCCAATACCGCACCGTACATGATGCAACCTAGGTGGACAGGAGGCCCACAGAATTTACCCGGCTCGGCACCTACTAGGCAGCCGAACTACCCCGACCCAAGTCCATTTCAGTACCCCTCACTCACTCAGAATCCGCCTTTCCAGCAGTACCAGCCCCGCCCAGAACAACGACCACCGTATCTGCGTCCAAACCAGACAGACCCGCTGTAAGGATCAACAGCTGGCCAGCAGCCACCCCCAGCAGGAAATTTCGACCGGATTGCTTCAGTACCCTCAGGGCAGGCTAACAGCGCAGCACGCCCAAGCCGAAGACGGTCTGAAAACTACTACCCCATGCAGGCGGCCCCAAGCGCTCAACCTTCAGGATATCAACAGGCTCCTCCGCCTAACACAAATGCGTCAAATGCTGGTATCAATAATCCTATGCCGGTCCACAGTCCCGCACTCGGCTCAGGGGCTGGAAACAGGATCGAAGTAGCGGAATCATACCGAGTCCCAGGAGGTGTACCTACATTCGATGCGACGCCTTTCGTTCCTCCACCACCCGATCAACGTACTAGAGTTATAGGAACATTATCGCCGCGGCAGCGTGGACCGCCTCCTCGACCTCATCCACCTCTCTCAAGTCCTTTCGGCGTGCTATCGAGCTTTGATGGCCAATACGTGAACACTGGAATCGTTCGAGATGCGGATGGAGGAACATACCCCGGAGACACTCCACCAAGTCACACAAGTGGATACATGCGGAGGCGAAGAGACTCCCACGATGACGATGATGATGATGAGTAGATCGCGAGTCCTGTCTTAGCCGGAAGCTATGTTCGCACAGTACATGCTCACGGCGTTCTTGATTTCGATTCACTGTTTCTTTCGTGATGCTAAAGTTCTGCCTTGAAATCGCCATTGCCTACTGATAGCGTAACATCGATACATATCACAAGCCTTGAACCAGACTACCACATCATGAGTCAAACATGTGTGCGCGGATCGAGCATGTGACTTAGATTGCACATGATGGAAGCAATCAAAGGGAGTGGAAACCTCCACTAATCAACTAAGCTTGACAAAGGACCTTCCTCGACACTGCACGCTTATATCAAGTGACATCCAAACACCTTGTTTACTGCTGTTTCGAAAGACGCTTTATATATAGGCAGTCCGCAGCAGCAGACATTCTTCACTGTCGTATCGGCCACACATCGCAGCTTCTACGTTCCCCCCAAGCGTTGGACCACAGACATGTGCGACGCCGTCCGCGATGATCAGCAACAGCAAGTTCGGGCAGACTCATCTTCCCAGGCTGGCAGTTCAACCCAGCCGTCTCGATCCGCCGAACAACCCAGAGCCGCTAGTGGGAGTTCCCAGATTACACAAGGGTCAAACCCATCTAGAACACTTGAGCCTGATCCGCGCATTGGCCCAAGTAAACATCCTCTCGATTCAAACGTCCAGCAGAACCAAAGCAAGCTCCACTCGCAGCGTTGTGGGATAGGGGATTCTCAGACGACCCTTCTCCAGGGGACGATTTCTTTCGACGAGGCCTTCCTGTGGCTCAACCACACGTAACGACACCTGTTATCAACGAAATACCTCCAACTCCAATTTGCTCTCCTCCTAGCGTGCAACACAGCCTCAACAACCCGAACACGAGTCAAGGACTTCCAACCAGTCCACGGCCAAACCGATCCCCCCCCCGTTCGCAGCGATCGTAGGTTTGGGCGAGGAGGCTCGTGCGCTTCTGTTACTTCGGCATTTGCGTTAGTTTCACGTCGATTCTTCGATCAGATCGTATGTAACTTCCTTGGCCTGGTGTGGTCTCCTTCACTCTCCTCTTCTTGTTTTTCAAGCCGAGATCGATATACCAGCAGTCGTCAAGTTAGGAGACTGCTCGCTTGCTTTCTTCCGCGACCCTGTGATTGCTCTGGCATCTTGCGGTGATGCCACGCTCTTATTGCTACGTGCATGTGTCATCTTCAGCATCCGACTGATAAACTTGGAAAGTCACAGGAGTCCGTGGCAAGACTCGTCAAGTTCGTCACCCGGCAGCCGCCCACTGGCAAGCCGCGATCAGAACCCCTACAAGCTGTTTTGGAGGCAGACTTCCACACCGTGTCCGAGTGCCAGTTCTGTACAAACACATCGTTCACGGTTGTATTTGCAGAGTATTTAAATACAGCCTGGTCGGCCAACACAGCCTTGTTCTTCACCACATCACCTTCACCGCCTCCCTCAACGCCAAAACGCCCATGTCCGACCAACGCAGCAACTACCCAAATCAGGGTCAATCCTCCTCGGCTTCCCAAGATGGCAACGCAAGAAGGCCACCCATTGGTCTTCCCGGAGAACCAATCCAGCCTTACTGGGCCCAGGGCCAGCGACCTCCCGCTATCGAGCCCAGCATGAATCCGGGCCCAATACAACCACCCATGAGAGCTTCGACTTGGGAGCAAAACCGTCCCCCACCCCCATATCAATCAGGTTATCTTCAGAGACCCCCAGATCCCCGACAGTACCAACCAAACCCACAACCGTACGGATCGAACCCGCAGCCGCATCAGCAAATGCAACAGCAGCGTCAGCTCAACCCCCAACAGTATCAGCAAATGCAACCACATTATCAGCCAAGCCCCCGACAGTACCATCCAAATCCGAGGCAGTATCCACCACCTCCGCCACGCCGGCAAACAGCTCCCATCGAAGTGATAAACCGTATTCCAGGCCAGGGCCCGGGCTCCAGCCTGCCGCCCGAATACCATTTCAGAAAAGGAGTGAGAAGAGCTGCCGGCATGGAGGGAGAGACCATCCTTGTGCCAGATGCAAGAGACTCCACAGGTCTCGCCAACTTCCCAGCTCGATCTGTTGATCACACGAAGTTGCATGAAGACAACAGCAACGCGGTGCCGGTCACTAGAGGCGAGTATGGGACAATCGATGCAACGGGTCTCTATAGTGAGCTTGAAATGGAGAAGGCGACTGACGAGAACGAAGAAAAGGGGAAGGAGGGCAAGGGCAAGGAGGGTAAGGGGAAGGGGAAGGGTAGGGGAAAGTGAGTATCGCATCTGTTGCAGTACGGAGATGGTTGTGGAACGGTCGAAGCAGTTCGGCGCCGGGTGCCAGTTTATACGTGTACTGTCTTTAGTTTTCTCCCTAGGGTCGTGCTGTATATTGCGCATTTGCTCCCATTGGGCATTGAGCCAAAGCGAGTTGTGAGTAGTCTACCTCATTTTAGATCCTAAATTGATTCCTGTCACCATAGGTCTCGTTCACTGAAGTCGACGCTCCAGACTAGTGTCATGTGTCTCAAATGAGGCTAAGGTGACAGGAGATTGGTTTACGAAACCCCTTGTCCCGACGTATGAAGCTGTAGCACGCTGACTGATCAGCGCGAGGCTGAGGATCTGTCGTTCACTGTTGACGTACATGAACTCTCTCTTCACGATCGCCGCAATACAAACACTTTATTAACGGTCGTCCCCAAGGCTATATATAAGTCGACGAAGGCATCAACGCCTCATACCCCACGGGATCAGCCTCGCTGCCACAACTTCACAAAGTCAAACCACCATCCTGAACTCCGCCCATCAACGTTGCTGCTAAGGCTCTTTTACTACCACAGTCTGACGTAGCAGCCTCAACGCCTACCTTCCAGTGCCCCTCACATAACGCAAGTCGTGAGCGTCAATCATGCCCGCCCAGAGCAAGGATCAAAATGGCATTTCAAGTCCGCCACCTTCAACACCACAATTCACAAATTCCAACGACATCCAACACGTTTCTGCAGTTGTGCCTTCACTCACCGCTACTGCTGGGCCAGCGCAAAACAACAGTGGCGGCGCCAATGGTGTAGAACCGCAATGGAAGGGAGGCTTCGTTGCTGGTGTTCTTGAAAAGTGTGATCCGAAGCTGCAGAAGTAGGCATGTTTGCTGGGAAGGTCAACAACTGCCTGCTGGGTCTCTCGCCGATATGAGTGTCAATTGAGGTTTGTGGTGCAGACTTTTGGAGGTCGTTTGATAGAATGTTCTGTACTTCGCAATGCGTTCAGGGGTCGAGCTTCGGGCGGTGACTATCTGCCATTTGCAGCGTTTGCGATTCTTATTGGCACTGTGGCCAGCATACAGACTCGCGTATACACTCGAAGCTGACTTTCATATTGGCTACACATTCACACGTTCCCCACATAGCCATCCATGGCTTCCCAAGCGAACGTACCTCCGCGTTCAAGCGGCCGACGACGTATACTCCCAGTCTTAGCACCCAAGGGCTTCATTCCCGCGCTCGAACCTCCCACACCAGCGCCGCAACCACCAGGAGCGAGAGAACTCTTAACGTCTGAAGCCTGCCAGCTTCTTCACCCACGGCAGCGGTACCCTCAGTACGAGCGCCTCCCAGACGACTGGCTCCCTCCCATCCGCCTGCCCCAACAACAAGCAGCACTGCAAGTTCCGGGTGAATACCCTCTCCCGTCTGCCCAAGATGGCAAACCCACCCAAGTCCGACCAAGAGCAAAACCCGCGACTATCCCCGTGCATATCTTCCAGGCCAGGGCAGCGAACGCCAGTGCTACCCCCGCGTCCACCGTCGCTGCCATGGGATTTGGGAGGATCGATCTTGAGGGAGGGTACTCTGGTCTTGCGCAGAGGCAGGCGGTAGCTACGGGAAAGACGGCGGAGGATATCTCACTGCAGAAGGCGGAGGAGAAGCATTGAACGATGCGGGAGAAGACGGGGCAATTGCCCATGCGAGCTTGGGAGGTTTGCTGGAGACACGGTGTGTCCTGGGATAGTGACTACAGGCAAACAGTTGGCAAACTGCAGTCTTCACTGCTGCACATGCAGCTTTCGCTAATGACTCTGATGGGTATATATACAGCTCATACCAGGACTCGAACTTCACAACATCATCCACCTTCCTCAACAATATTCAATCTCCCAACCCAAGCCGCACAAAACCCTGCACATCAGTGAACCCCCCCTCAGAGCCACTTCATAACTTCACAAAGCCTTAAAAAACCTGTTGCATAACCTTGGGTATCTTCAGTAAAGACAAGAAAAAGGGCTCCAAGCGAGGGTCCGCGTCTTCACAGGCCAACGACAACAGCCAGCAGCCTGGCTCCCCTTCACGTCCACCGGTACGCTCGCCTACTCAGCCAACCCCAAGCAGCCCTACATCATCTCAAGCCGGCAGCATGGCATATCCTAATACCCCTTCTCGCGGCCCACGACCTCAGCAACAACCACCATACATTCAACCAGGCCCTGCACCCCAGCCAAATGTGCCGGCTCCAGATTACTCTTCCAATGACCCCGGCCGACCAATACGTGAGGCCTTGCGAGGCAAATCCCCCGTACGAGATGAGTTCGGGCAAGTCATAAGCCTTCAGCGTGATTAATTTGGCACTCTACCACAGCCATGGATCGACCCATCTGCGCCGCCTTATCCACCTCCCCGTAAAATGGCTCCGCTGAAAAAGACTAGCCAGTCCCGTAAAGATCCGCCAGCACTGGCACCGAGGCCGGTCCAACCGGGGCAAAGCCGCAGTGGGCTTGAGGTCTATCGTCGGGGAAGCGAGGCCCTCGCCGAAGCACAAGCAAGAGCTAATGCTGATCTCCTGGCTCAACAACAGTCTCTTCCTCCGCAAACGTACGGTCGTATTCTCCCCCAAACAGGTCGCGGCGAGGCTGAGCGAGGCATGTACGCGACTGCCGATCCTAGGGCGTACCAGGCTCAGGATGAGAACCTATACCATGTCAGTGATGATGAAGGACACTCGAGCGATGCCGAACGGCGGCGGAGGAGGCGTTGAGGGTGTGCTGTGACTCGATGGCTCGTGGATGTGAATGGAGCTTGTTGGTGAAACTGGATCTTGGTGGCGTTTCAGCTTTGCATGACTTCTGTATTTGCCAGCTTGGAGATGAGGGTTTCAGTAGGGTGATTCCCGTTTCTGGCGTTCGCTCAGTAGTTTGCTTGCTTGCATGCCTCGTGTTGCGGTCTTGGGAATTGGTACGAATGAAACATCAGTTTGCTCAGAGCAGCTCGTGTATCTCCAGTGTGACTTCAATTTTGCAATCTGCCCAATCTCACTGCGGTATTTGCACGCTTTGCCCTCAGGACATGCGAGTGTATAGGCAGCCTTTCTTGGACTCTAGCCTCCTTCTTCGAACATCATCCTCCAACCGCGTCAAGTCCCTTAAGCTCAACGAGTATTCCACGACACACCTCACCCCACGAACCCGTTGCACTCAACATCTGCAAGGTCTCTTCAGGTCGACCATGCCTCCTATCCAGCAGAAGAAGAAGAAAAGCTCTGGCCAAGGCCAATCAGGGTACCCAAAAACACAACCGGGCTCCTCCTTCACAGGCCAGAGCTCGAGCCAGCAGCCCGCCCCGTCGAACCAGAATATCCCTCCTGGCGGCGTCAGTGGCAATCCAGCACAGCCTCCTCTGCCACGTCTAAAAATACGCCCTCAAAAAGCGATCAAAGTGTACGAATGCGAAGGAGAAGACGACGCTGTGACGAAGGTAACAACATACGACTACTCGAAACGCAAAGAAAGCATTCAGACGCAGAAGTTCGAACCGACTTCCCAGGGAAACGACCCTTCGCTCACGGTCACGGTGACCACGGAGGACGATGCTGTCCAAGAAGAGCATTACTACCCGAAGGGCCGCCCAAGGCAGAAGTTGGAGCCTGTCGATGTGACAGGAAGGCCTATCCCTCGACCACGTCGTAATCCTAAGCGAGTGATTGAGGACAATCTGAAGGAAGGTACTAGAAAGCAGACCCCGTATTGGCAGGGTCAGCCAGTGCCGAAGGACACAGATGAAGAACAAGGGGAGTCAAGCTTTGGAGTCCGACGTGGAGTCCCACAGACACGGGTCGATGTGGGGGAGCCGGAGGATTATGATCCTGACCCTGGTTTCTATGGCGATGATAGCTGGGATTACCAGCAGCTGCGTCGTTGATATGGGTTGTTGACGGTGGAGATTCTGCCGTGGGAATCTTCTCAGCGGACATCGTCCACTGGTCTTCGTGTTTAGGACTTCCTACTTCGCGGTGCTAGCGTTTGGGTTGTGTTGCTAGTTGTTGCGTCTTCGGAGTTTGCTGATAGTCTTCTTTCTTGATCTTTATTCTTCCGAGCTGAGACTTTGTGCTTTGGCGTTGGGTTTTAAATACGTAGTTGCTCGCTATATACACGTTGAATGCTTCTGGCTTTGTGCTTTGTCACCATGATCAGCCACCGTTCAGGGTCGAGCATCGTGGCTGAGAGCACGAGACGTCTCGCTGCGTTGAATTCATGTAGTCTTGTGTATTACTCCCTGCCGGATAAGACGACGGTGTCATTCCTGCTCTGAAGCTGTACCTAGTCTGTCCATACTAGGTCGAGTTTGGATCGGCGAAATACTCACCCAATGATCTGGCCTTGGCATACTGAGTTCAAGGCCAGCGTGTAATATTCGATGGAGCTGAACAGACATTGAAGCAAGAGGTCAGTGTTTGATTCATATGGTCGAGGACTTTGGAATTAGCAAGCCCCTTAGTAACATTTGTGCTCACACCAGGTCTTGATGGCACTTGCCCGCTATTCGCCTCTCCTGATGCTCTGAGGCTCGCATGCAATGAAACTACCCCTGACAAACATGAAAAACCAAGCAAACATCCTTCCGCCTAAGCATAGCACTGCTATGATACCAGAGTTTCTTCGCAGCTCCGTCCCTTTGAAACCGTGCCTTGCTGCCTTCACATGATTTCGATTCTTGCTCACAACTCTGGGCTTGACATGCGATCGTCTCCCTTCTCGCCGTCTGCCAGGTCCTCCTCCTCATCGTCAGAATCTGGCAGGTACACCACTCTCTTGTGACTCTGAGGTCCTGGCGTGTGATAGGGCCGGCTGGATGGCGGAGGCGAAGACCCAAAAGACTGAGTCGACTTGCAGCCAGGTGTGTCAGCAGGAGCTATCGCCATCTCAACGTCCTTCGACAGCTGATCAAGCAAGTCGCGCTCCTCCTCCTCGTCACCTCCCATCTCTTGGGGGTTCTTCTCCTTCTCAAGCTGCTCCTCGTCATCATCGTCTTGAAGCACAAGTACCTCTTGTGCCGGCCCATTCTCAAACTGCCACCGAGAATCCGCAAACTTCAGCGTGTACTGCCAACCCTCCAAGCTCTTCTCCACATCTTCCCACTTGCCCCCTTTATCGCGCTGCACGCTCAAGAAGAGGCCGACAATCTGATGCAGGTTCTTCCACTCGCTCGCCCCGTGTCCGATGTCGCTGCTGGTGAGAGCTGGGACTTTGCCCTCGTGGAAGAGGCGCAGCCAGGTGTTGAGGTTAGACCAATGGGGGTCGTAGGGGACATCGAGGGTGATGGCGCCGAGGGGCAGAACGGTGGTCGACCAAGGCTTGGTACGGCGGAGGTGGAAGTGATAGAAGGCCAGAGCTTCGTAGCTGAGCTCATCCTTCATGGAGCTGAAGCGAGTGTCGTCGAGGTCCTTCATCCTCGGGTCCGCCATCAACATGCTCTTCTTCTCAACCTCCTGACGCTCGAGGTCTTGCTCGTAGAGGACGTCTTCCAATGGGTAGAAGTCCGCATCGAGGAAGTTGTTTGTCTTGTGGTCCGCCATCACGATCGAGTTCTCCTCGACTTCCTTGCGCACGGCGCTGACGTGCGTCCACCATGGCAGGATTGCAGCCGCATTGAACTTCTCGATGCGAATGACGAAGGAGTTGACCGACCAGAACATGCCAAGAGCCAGCTTGTGCAGGCGATGGTTGACGGAGAGAAGGGCGATGTTGTTCTTGCGAATGAAGGCGCGGGACATGGGTAGGTCGATCGGCTCGTCTTGGATTAGGTCGGTGAAAATGAAGATGCGGGCGAAGATGGAGTCGGGGAGGGATTGCAGCTGATGAACGGACTGCATCCGCTGGTTATGGAGGTGCTGGGAGTTGTTAGTCTTGGTTGTTTGTGGGATTAAGGCACTTACTGATAGCAGGGGGCTTTGGAGGCTGGAGTTGAGGTGGTCATTCTGCTGCAAGTATGTGCGACGGGTCATCTCCTCGGTTTGGAGGCGCTGGCGCTTCTGCTGCTGAGCGCTGGCAGTGTCCGCCTCGACCTTGCGCTTGGTTCCGGCGAGGTTGAAGAACATCATGTTCTGTATCCCGGGAGTGTTGGTATGGATTGTGGTACTGATGCAGGATGCGAGATGTTTTGTTGGGATGGAAGGTGATGGAGAAAGCAGGACAAGGTGAGAAGTTTGGTTGGCTGTTGCCCCTTTGGGAAGCGCGAGTGAAGGCGGGCTTAGTCACTAGCGCCCTTTCACCGGGCGAGGTGAATATGTCGAATTTAGTCAACAGCGCCTCCATCCCCAGCGCACATACAGCAATCAAGACGTCCATCTCTGTATCAAGCCCTTTCTATACTCAAACCCATCGGAGATGCATCAACAAAACGATCAAGATGAGCTCCCCTCCCCCAGCAAAGCGCGCCCGTCTCGCCTCTGAGGCCGAAGTCCTCCCTCTCCTCTTCCCAGCGGCCCTACCAGGCGCCCTCATCAACGCGCACATCCACAGCGCCAATCGGCTCCACATCCTCGGCCTCATCCCAGAACTGCGCAACCGCATCATGGAGATGGCCCTCTCCTCTCCCGACGACATCGCGCTCAGCGCCACCAGCCCCCAGCAACCTCCCATCTTGAGGACTTGCAGCCAGCTTCGCGCGCAGTACACGCGGGTTTATTACACCATCAACAGCTTGGTCCTTTCTCTCGAAGCCTACAACGGCGCCGCGACCGTCCCTGCCGTCAAGGCGTTCGTCAAGCATGTTGAGAGTCCGATGGATTTGGAGATAATCGAGTTTTTAAGAGTGGAGAAGTGGTGGGTGAACTTGCTGGAGTGGATGCGCCTGGTGCACGCTGGCGAGATGCCCAATTTCGTGGAGGGGGCGGAGCAGCGGTCAGGAGAGCTTCTTGTCATCGCGCAGATGTTTGGGGTTGTGGAGGAGATGAAGGGTGTGGATTGGGAGATTACGAGGAAGGTTTTGGAGCGGTTTCGGGTGCTGTTGGGGGAGCATGATGTGGACTGGCATGGTGACCCTCTCGAAGACTAGAGGTCATGCCGCAACAATGGTGCAAGTGCACATTTCAGACGACCCATTTGGCTATTCCCTCTCCGTCCCGATGTCGGCCACCAAGGCGTCAAGTCCCTTTGACACGCTTGGTCTATTCATGATCACGAGGGAAACCAAACGGTTTGGCACCCTAAGATGCTTGTCATAATTGACTGACCTTGTCATCCACAATAGAAGTTGTCGGGAGTCAAGAGCCGAACGGGGTATCATTTCCAGTCTTACGTCTATAGAGGGGTTTGGCACGTTTGTTGTGGCTGGGCTTCTGACCTTAGTGCTTTGTCTGCGTAAGTAAGATATCATCTCCAGTATCGCGTCTCTTAAGGGTTTTCGAGCGGCGGTCATGGCTAGACCTTTCCGCCCGCCGCCGTACCTGATCAGGGAAATGGTCACTGCTCCTTCTCCTCTGGACCTTGCACCACCTTCGACTTGTCCGTGAGAAACCTTTGATTCGCCTCTATAAGCGTCAGATTGTTCATGTAACCTGACTCAACACATCATTCGAGACACCATCATTTGTCCACTGCACTGGAAGTCAGACTGTAGCAAACGGGCCACATTAGGTATTTAGTATCTCTCGTTGAATGTTTCCGCGAGAATGCCCACCGTAGTATAGAACCTAATGAGAACAACCAACAGCAGTATATACCGCGTGAGCAAGCCGTGTGGGATGACGTGACGTTCGGGTCGCCCTGCCAAGCTTCAGGAGCCGACCTTTTCAGCTTTTCAACCCAGAAATGCAAGCAGCTTCTCGACAACACGAACATAAGCCAACTATTCGCACTTTATTGCATTGCCGCGTACAAGTGCAAGCGATTCCGAGACGTCGACAGGATGTCTTCACAGCGACAGGAGGTGGACTCGGCCGCTGTTACGCTCGCTGCCTTGATGAGCGACTTTTCTCTCGAGGTGCAGGAGTGCGTCGCAAATGTACGTCTGTCTGGGGGCGCTATTTGGACCTCATTGCTGATTGATCTCGAGTCCCTCATCAACGGAGTCCATGCCAAGAAGAAGAATCACTTGCTGGGCTTACCAGCTGAGCTTCGGAACGCCATCTACGGGTATGCGCTCGTCAAGCAAGAACCGGTCAAGGTGTATGCCCGCACCACCCAGCAGCCGGCGCTGCTTCAAGTCTCCCGTCAGATGCGCGATGAAGCCAGCAGCATCTACTACCAGGACAATGAGTTCGAACTCGTGGTTATGGACTACAACGGCGCCGCCTTCGCGCCGTTCTACAGCATCATCAAGCGCCGCGAATATAAAGTTACGCAGGCTGTCTCCAGCCATCGTCCAGACTGGAAGAATCTTGTCGCCTGGATGAGCGCTGCGTACCACGACAGGGCGTGGGGTGTTGAGCAAAATGTCGCTGGGGGTTGTGCGTATCCCACGATGCCCAGAGACTACCTTGCTGCCGCCGCCATCTTCACCGCTCAGTTTCGGGTCATGATGCATCTCCCATGGGCACAAGTGGAGACCATCATCCAGGCAATGCGTCCTGTGCTGATCCTTCTGGACTGGCGTTGGGAGCTGGACGACTAGGCTAGGGTGGAAGTCTTGGAGTCAGTGGCAGTGTATCAAAGGAAGCTGGCAAGGTATGTCCGCATACCATGATCGAGAAGACTCAGCAATTGGAACCTCGCTAACCACCTCAAGCTGCCCAAATGTCTTTCAGATCCTCTTGCTATTCCCGTTTACAGTCCCGGTCCATATCGTGAGCATTGAAGCATCGACGTTGCAAGGCTCGAGGAAGGAGGGCGCCATATGCGCATGGTGCGAAGGAGCCGGGGAAGAAATTGGGTCGCTTTGTTGCTCAATGCGAGGGTTCTTTGATCGGCTACCAACCCGTCCGCTGGTTTCTTTGTTCTGGATAACGTATCGTTGAGCACATTGCAATCGCTTACTCTCAACCCCCAAGCCTGCGAACGTCTGCAGTGAAATGAGTTATCTGACTCAGGAATTGGATCGCAGTGCTGAGAATAGACATGCTTCTTGTAACATCAGTACAATCGGCCTGCCGCGTCATCGAGGGGATTTGGCTCGAAAAAGTCGTAGGGAACGGCAGGATCTATTGGAGAAGTTGTCGAAAGTACCATCAGGTACGAGTATTGGCGAGGTCTGCCCACAAGCAACACGGCGCATTGCAAAGTCCCGCACACAACAGTGAGTTGTCGCGAGCGGCGTGCCTCATCGTGCTCATCATGCTCGTCTAGAAGAGCAGCGGTGATTCAACCGTCACCGCCCTTGCCGTTTGGCGTCTCTGTATTTCATCTTGGTCGCTACAGTTGATCTGGACGCTCACGGCTGCCCGGCGTTCGACCTGCATAGTAAATCAAGAGAACCGTGAACTGCAAACGTATGTGGAGTCTGCCGTGAAAGGCCAATTCACGTGGGCGTCGCGCCGCTTGCCAAGATTCAGCAGACTTTTCAGCTCTGCAACTCCGAATTCCGACAAGACACCCGCACACCATGTTCGGATTCGACGTCGCACTCCCCCATATTAAACCTGAGAAAGTTGCAGCACCGACAACATGACTTCGCAACGAGAGAAGATCGAGTGGGCAGCATGCGCCAATGCCGCCCTTCCCCTTGCGCTTCAGTAGTGCGCTGTCAATGTAAGTCTGTAAGATGCCGCGCCCTCGACTGTACAGCTGACATCCTCTTAGTCGGCAATGAACACCATCGTCCACGCGAATGCTCGAGCGCACCTCCTCGGCTTCCCCGCTGAGATCCGTAATCGCATTTACGAGTACGCGCTGATTGAGCACAACAACATCAACGTCCCTCCCACCGGCATGGCGCAACCAGGCGTTCTACGCGCGTGTCGCAGCATCCGCAGCGAGGCGACCAAGCTGTACTACGCCAACAACAAGTTCAACCTCGCAATCCAGGACTACAACGGCGCGGCATACGTAGGCTTCTACAAGACCATCCAGCTGTACGATTCGTCCGACACTCTCGCCTCCAACATCGAGATGGTATTCAGCGGCGGGCCCAACTGGCAAAACCTGTTGCGCTGGTTCGAGGCCGCTCACGCGCGCGAGATCTGGAGTCCACTGTTCGATTGGGACTTGAACGATGCTACCAAGGAACTCGCTGCCGTCGCCACCCTCTTCCGGACGCAGGTTCATACGATGGGCTACCTGCTATGGAGGTAGGTGTAGTAGACCATGACCGCGTTGCGGCTCATGCTGGTGCTTCTCGATCCTGTGTGGATTATGGATTGACGGCGCTGTGAGCGCGCTGACGGATGCATGGCGGTGACAGCAGGTGACATGCACTTGACAATTGCAGGCCTGAGGAAGCTTGCTGACGAAAGTGGACAGTCACAGCCAGACACAAGCGAAATCCGTGTAGAGGAGAAAGTGGCGATACGATTATGGACAACGAGACGTGGCAACAGAACCCGGAGGAGGTGATTGACGTAGTCGATAGGGAAGGTGTCAAGCGGAGGAAAGGCCAGGTCGAGATGTAGTTTCCAGCAAAGACTTCGACACCTCGTCGAAAATCCATCTCTCAGTGCAGCTTCTCAAAATACAGCTTGTTTGTCTTAGGCAGGAACTTGAACATGGCCGCAGCCTTTGTTCTCCTCCGTGTGCCCCTCCTTGATATGCTCCAGGACAGTGTCCACACCCGTGACGGGCACGAACCTATAGCCCTGATGTTGCCTCAGGCAACCCCCCTTGCCGCTGGGCACGACTTCGAACTTCCAACCCCAAACCGACGACAACACCACCACAGGCAAACAACAAACCGCAACGAAGCGCAGGATGGAAGGTGGCACCGTGTCAGGCCGAACCATGTACGACTGAATTTCCATATCTGTGCACGGTGCCTAAGAGCTGACACGAGCCAGGGATGTGACGGGCATGGTCGCACTACGGCTTCAGGGTAAAGCCCAATGCATACCGGTGGGAATCCAGATGCCGTATGAGGCCGGCCTCAAAGAGCTAAATGCGCGCGCAGAAGGAGTTGCGCCTTCAGGCGATTCGCAACCTACCACGACTATACTTGAGCCTGTAAGCGGTCGAGTGATGCTATTTGTGTCGTGTTGCTGTCCTCGTAGACCAGCAAGCGTGGTGTGCCGTCCGCGCCTGCGCTGAAACCCCGATCTTGCTCCATGTTATGAAATTCGAGCTGGCAATCATCAGTTCGTAGCCTCCAGGCCCGGCCTTCTGTCCACGTTGGCTGGGAGTTCAATCAATATGTTACCCGAAGCGGTGGAAGCATCGAGCGCTTGGTCAAGCTGATGGTTCTGATTTTCGTGCTGGTAGCTTCTCAAACGGCCATTGCGAGTGCGTGGTGTGCTAGCGATTCTTGCCAGCCCCATGAAGCGTCTGACGAGATTGATCGCAGTGTGTACTCATCGAAAGTGCCTGACGAGTCCACGATGCTGATCTGGCGGCCACCGTACGTGGCCTGGTCTCCAGCGAGGATTGGATTGGGTGCTTTTTGAGTCGTACCGCGTGGCTGTTCGTGCCGTACTCTGAAATGCTCGAACATCCCGCACGGCGTTCGCAGCCAGATCAACCATTGTCATCGTCACTTCCATCGCGAAGCGTGACCGGATCCATGAAATGATTGGTGCTGCTCTGCTGCGTGGATAGTGTCCTTTCGTCCACCTGCCGAAGGCCGCAATATAAAGCCCCTCAAGCACCAATCATGTATATCCTGCTGTTGGTGAAGCTTTTGCCCATGTCGAGAAAGTAGACTGCAGCACTTCATATTGAGGGCACGACATGCAGATAGGATTCGCCATAGCATGTCCCTATCTTCCGCCTTCTTCTCCGCCTTCTCGCTGCGTCTGTGAGTCCATGGTGGCGAAGCAGAGAGTGCCGTGATTACGTTGTGGCGGAGTTGGTCTGTTCATCTCGTCTGTTCGTATTTCGAGGGCAAAGCGCCATGGACACCTCTACTTCGAAGCTTCGTCTTCTCCGGCCTGTTCGTTGCCTAGCCCCTGACGCCTGACTACGGGATGGTTCGAGGTAGGCACGAACGTTGCGAGTAGTGATCTGGCATCGCTTCATTTCGCTGAACGAGAGGTTCATCTGCTCGATACTCGTGCCCCCACTCATGGCTGCACGGAAGCTGCGGCGCTGACCCAGAGTTGGATTAGCGATTCCTGCGTTGACGGCTCGTCAAGAGCGCGACGTCTTGCATGCAGATCTGTCAGTAAAGACTCGCGTTTGATGGAGTCCATATCTGGAACTGGTGGTGGTGGTTGAGTTTCCATATCTCGAAGGAGTTGCTGTTTTTGACTGAAGTCCGGCTTCAACTGCATCTTCAGGATAGCCTCCAAGCGCAGTCGACATGGTGAGCCACCGCATCCCTTGAAGGGGTTGATTGTGTCATCGATGCGGATGATGAAGCACTCAGAGTATCAAACGTAGCTGGGCTTGGGCGTCATGCCGTGCTGCTCGCAAGCTATCCGTTTCATCGGGTTGACCAATTGCCTGTTTCTGGTCTTGCGTAAGTTGTGTGAGGAGCTGATGCCGAAGACAGTGCCGTAGCCGTCTGACTTGGAGACCGAGACGGTCGGGTGTCGGCATACCTTGCCCTAGATGAAAAGGTTGGCGGCATACTGCGCCCTTGAGGTGCGAAGGAAGAACTGGGTTCGGCATCGTCTGGTCATGTTCCGTACCGTATGCCTGCAATTGTCCAGCCTTGCCCAAGAACTTTTGATCATAGCCGCCGCCACATGTCACGAAGTGGCGCGACACAAGCAGCAACATCCACTGGCTGGTCACATACCGCTGCTGAGTGGCTCCATACTCGTTTGAGTAACTGCACGAAGTGAACTCGCACTCCTTCGACACTCCTGGTGGGCATTCTGGTATATTTGCTTTCTCTCTGCTTTTCACGCGTGCGGAGCGTCAAACTGGGCGTGACCAGATGAGGATGACGATGTCTCGGGATACCGCGCCATCGTGCCTGCCTTCGTCCTTGCTGTTTACCGCCCAGGTTGTCCCTACTCGCGGAAGCGCGTCCAACTACCGCCATGATCCCTGGTAATCTCTTTCTGGTACGTCCTGAAGTCTGCGTGCTTGTACCCTTCCCAGTGTATGAAACCGCCCAGCCAAACGGTCGTGCAATGTCCAAGGTCGTGCAATGTCCAAGGTCGTGGGCGGATGAAGATGAAGTCGAGGGAATCACCGTGGGATTAGAGATCCTTCGGGTGCCACTCATGTCGTCTTGATGAGATCCATTCGATTCGAGACAAACGGGGACAGAGGCGACGGGTTCCACGACGCATGGAGTCTCTGGGTAGGAGTTTTCGCTGCTGCCGGACGCATGTCGCCCTTGTTTCGCGTCGGAAGCCACGTCCGCCGTCACGATATCCATGTTTCGTTTCTTGCTGGTGATCCAAGCTGTCCATGGATGTGACGACGTGGACGGATGGCATTCGACAGCAGAAGTCTCGCTTTCATCAGTGGCGCATTCGTACGCCCGGAGTCTGAGGATGAGGTTGATATCGCGTGTGTGCTGCCGCTTGACGAGAATGGCGACGGCGCGACCGCTCAGCTATGGACGTGATTCTGGCATGTAACGAGGATATGTTAGCCCGCCTGTTGTTGGTCCTCATGTCGGTGGAAAGGCGACTTCGAGGATGTCTTCCAGCAGCGAATGCCTGCGCTTCTCATCCTTCATGATCTTGGTATTGCCGACCCTGAGGCGCTGTTAGTTGAGTCCTCCTCGGTGATGGTGTTCTATAAGCCAGACCTCCTTGATGATGCGCCATTCAATGCGGCTTCTTGGACTCGACCCTGACCAAGCGCCGTCGCCAAGCCCAACTTGGCCGCCCTCGTTCCCAATGAATAAAGTGCCTTCAAGCACAAAAATCAACAACATCACAACATGACATTTTGAAGCCACAGAAACTTGATGATGTTGTTGCGATAGACGTACTCTAACAGCACAATCGATTTTGCTCGTAAAAATACGCGGTGGTTGGTGGACAGGATCGATCAAGGCAAAAGGCCACCCGAATGGCCTCCCACCCCCACCAAAAAAAACCTCCACCAAGAAGACAAAACTTGAAGGACTGTATGGAACAGTCCCAAGATTAACTTTGGATCTCACACTAATTCAGGGTAGCCAGCCCGTAGTGCTTAAGAGATCAAGTTTTTGTGTCGCCCAAATGCCGCCGTAATGCCATTGTCGTTGCCGCCGCCGCCGCCGCCGTTCGAACATGTCACTTTCACGATTTGGACGTACCTTTACCGCGCTTTGTGCGCTAACCCTCGTGCCACCGCGCCTCAACTGAGCTCGACTCAGAAGAGACAAGGGGCATAGATTCGGCGGACGTATAACACTTAAACGCGTCTCCTCCTCGCATAGGCCCGCGGTGACTTCACCCTCGCCAGCGTGTGAGAAGAGTAATACGTCTATGTCCATTCGTCACATATCGTCGCCGTGCATGCGCTCTCTCTTGCGCATTCGACCTCGTCGTCGCCACCTTCACGCCATCTTTATACAGCCCGCCAAAAATTTTTTACGGCCACAGTGAGGACCTGATTCCTATCCCAATCATCAACTGCCTATCCATCACGCACCTCTGGCAACTACCACCAGCTCACAATGCCGCAGCACTCCACCTGAAGGACCCTCCGCCGTCCTGAGGTCTAAAGATACCACTACCACCACCACCACCGCCAGGCATCATTCCCGTCTAGACAGAGAATGACTGCGGCGCGTCGTTACTGCAACACCAATTTCAATGCCTGCCGCAGCATTCGTTTGCGAGCGGCAGCCTCTCATCCCTACCACTGTGTCACCCACACCACCGACTCTCCTCCGCCCGCGCTCAGCAACATCGGCGCTTGAGCAGCACCTTCCCCGGCTACAGGCGTCCATCCTTCTCCTACCCGAGCATGGCGAGGCTAGGTGG
Source organism: Zasmidium cellare ATCC 36951 (assembly GCF_010093935.1). Classification (NCBI taxonomy): domain Eukaryota; kingdom Fungi; phylum Ascomycota; class Dothideomycetes; order Mycosphaerellales; family Mycosphaerellaceae; genus Zasmidium; species Zasmidium cellare. The sequence goes on from NW_022986959.1 coordinate 65,915, forward strand.
ATTCAATCGAGACATGCGAAACATCCTCTACTCGCCGCCAACTCTAAGATCTGGAATTGGCAGGCCTGCTGATCATCTCGCCGAAGAGGCTGTCTTCCCGGTATCCTGGACCTACAACACTTGGAGGCAGCACGGACTGTGGTTCGGCGCCGTGTTGGCGAATGGCAGCGGCCTGCTCTCTCTGTTGCGAGCTTACAGGTTTGACAATGCTGGATTTATACCACAACTTGATACGAATGGACGAGATTGAGTTCGGTTCAAACGCGTTGCGTGGCCTTGCATCACTCAGACGCGTACACTACAGTGCGAAGAAAAGGAGAATACTCAATGGCTCGCGCGGGTCACACCCGTCCGCGCGAAAGCTGTCTGTCTCGCCACTCGTCGCTTTGGCGGACCCGCCCACACTCAGAATGATGTGCCTCTGAGAAGGAGAGTGAGCCGATTGGACTGCGGAGGTGATGTACCGCGCAGTGAACAATACACAAAGACTTGAGGAAATCCAAAACGTACACCAGACACAGGAGAGACCGCTCTTCCATCATCGTGATTTTCCAACACCTTTAATCCCTTCGCGAAGACTCGGGTTGCGGGACACTCTGATCGAGCAACAACACGCGCAATATCAAGTCACAGCAAAGATCGAAGTACAGCACTGTCGAGAGCGGACCGCCGGAAGCCCAAAGGCGTGCGTCACAGAGAGGCGAATGCCAGAGTGCTGGGAACAAACGTACACGCAGATGATCGACGTTGTTCTGAAGTCCATTCTAGGTGCGCGCATGAAGGAAAGAGAATACTCAATAAGCGACACAGCACCAGGAAGAACGCCACGCTCTTGAGTTTGATCATTGAAGACGTGTAGTACCCAGGAGATCGCACACCATGTCGCCCCAATGGCGATCACTGGTCCACTGTTTGAGCAGCGACAGTTCCTATCCCTCCTCATGGACCACTCCTGCACCGAAAGTACCTATTGGACTTCGCGCGGTACTACTCGAGTAATCTAGGCTATTGAAGCTGAGTCTGGCTCGCGCTTGCTCTGCGAAGATGTAGATGTATGCCTGAAAGCTGCCCATTACTCCGAGGATGGCATGCTCTTTGAAGTCTGGAAGGACCTTGCTCAAAGCGAGACGGCGACGGACACATATCATCCTGCGCTCGAAAGGCAGAAAGCTCAACGACTCATTTGGCACCGAATGGAGCGTGAGAAAAAGCCATGTCTGCCTTGTACGGCCGCTCAACAATAGTCTCGACTTCCTGCATGCTTCAGCCAGCGCGACCACTCCTAGTTGGTCAACATCCACCACCTTCAACTTTCAGCTTTGCCGCCGATCAAGCGAGAATGAGACTCGCATCGATCCGCAGCGCTCACATGTAGATGGCACACAGGAGAGGTTAAAAGCAAGGGGAGAAGCAAGAGTGAAGCGTCAACTCCGCGTGACCACCTGTCGTTTCACGCGTGGCTACGTTCATCTCTTGATCTTAAAGCACTCGTGATCAACCTTTCGAGACGAAGACCTGAGTCGCCAGCATACCAAAACTACGGGCACAAGAAGCCACCGCCCAGAAGATTGCGGTCACACGCCATTGAATCAGCTCGGAACATTGGATCCCCACTCCAGCCCAGCAATCGACCGTCTCCACATCATCGACAAGCTCACAGCAAAAGCTCTATTCCGCAGGCGGTGAGGATACTGACCGCTTTCCACATCCACGGCAGGTCCATCACCAACTCCCCGGACACTGCTATCGAGGTATCCTTGCCAAATCAGCCACGATCCATCGAGCGTAAGCCACGCGAGAGCCTGCTCCACTGCAAGATCAATGCACCCACTACGCAGGCGTCTCTGGCACAGCACCAGTTCGTGCCGAGCACCACGCGGCATGCTGTCCTGGAATTACTTTTGGCAGAGACCAAGAGCACCCGAAACGCCTTGACCTTCCCGATAGTCATCCCAATGCTGATTTTCATTCTCAGTCGATTCCAGAGGTACCGCTTTTCGGCTTCCACAAACATCTGACTTTGACGATTGCAAAACGACTGTCGTCTTTAAGACCTCGGGCTCCAGTACCACTTGACCGTCTCAAGACCACCAAAGATGCAGTCGAGCGACGTGTGCAACCAGGCGTTTGCCGGTGGATTGAATCAAACTTTTGAAGGTTTTGCGTCAAGTGTCGAATTGCGGACTCCACGGCCGTAGCATCCAGTTTGAAGGGCAACCGTAGGAGCGACGATGAAGCAGGCATGTGGTCTGGACGGGTTGGGCGTATGCGTGCAGGGAACAGAGAGAGTACCCGGGGCCATACCGGTTCATCCCGCGAAAGGACGTAGCCAGAGGAGGTAGGAGGGCTTGAGCATGTTAACGGTGTCGCAATGGTTGCACTTCTTGCACCCTAACAGCCATGGGTAGGCCGCTTCTTGCCTCTCGACCTTGTAGGTTCGATACAGGTTCGGGTGAAAAAGTGCATGCTTGACATGGTGGCTGCTGCTGGCCATATTCACAACTGGCAGTTTTTGAAGCTAAGTTCTCGTCACACGCGGCATCTGTTAAACTACCACCACGACTGAATCACGCCGAAAGCAAAGACATATCCAGCGGCACATCTACAATCGTGAAACCAGTTGTGATTGGCAACTTTCTTTGACATGAAGATCAGAAGCAGAAAAGGCACGATGCACCCATGAACAAAAGACCTCAATTGTACCATTCGCAGCATAAACATTTAGCATCTATCCACGTCAAAAGCGAGCGTGCTGCCCTCACAGTCCATCCGCGCGTTCGAGTGTCTAATCAACCATCTCCCTCCTCCCCATCCGCATCCCACCGCCCAAACGCTCGTTTCTCCCCCTCGCCTCCTTATTCTCATTCACACTTCTCTCAGCTTCTGGCTGATGGTTCTCGTTGTTGGACTCTCTCATGTCTGTTGTCTCCATTTTTCCATTTCCCTGCTCTTGATTCTGTTGGTGATTGTTGGCGACGAACATCTTGCCGTTGTTCTTGGTTTCGTAGGTGGTGTTGTTCTTGCTGTGTAGGACTTCGCGGGCGATGTCGTCTTTGGCGAAGACAGGGTCGGAGGTGAGCATCATTTTGGATTGTGCTGAGTTGCGTGTGTTGCGGTGGGTGTCGTTCTGTGTTGTATGTGCTGTGGTGTCGTGTATGTTCGGATTGGTGGTGTTGTGGCGAAGGTGCGGAGGTATGTCCAGTCCCAGGGGTGATGTCAACAAAGAAAGTCGTTGTAGAGGTCGAGGTATCTTTGACGGGTGCGAGGTGCCGAGGTGGTGTGCCCTGCACAAAGACTCCTCGGCCTGTTCCCACGATGATGTCCTTTCGATCACGCCTCCATCTCTTCCGGCCCTGAAGTCTGACCTTCTGCTCGCTGCAGAGCCCAAGCTTTCCACTTTGTTGCCAATTTCGAGACAAACACTACTGCCTGGAGAACCGTCACCACGATGTGCAGCACTGCCTGCTGCACTTGATTCCGAGCTATCAGGAGACGGCTCCAAGCGATCTCCATCTGATGCGCCCGGATCCTCCTCCAGTTATCACGGTTGATGACAGCATAGAGCATGGACAGCACCGCGATTCCCAGTTGATTCGGGCGGAACTGGGCGTGTATCAACCTCTTGCTGGACGTCGGATCTTGGATGAGGACGGAGATGCGGTCGGGAGTCGAGGAGAGCATGGTGGAGCCGTCGGGCAGGTAGGATGTGTTGCCTGTATCGGGAGCGATCTGTGTAGCTGTTAGCAGGTGTTGCAGAGGTTCGTAATGTAGAGAGCTTACTGCGAGCTTCCTCATCACGGCTGTCCTGTCGCCGGCCACGTCTCATATTTGCACATTTTCTGCGCGGCGACGAAGCCATGGCACGGCTCGCCAGGTCAGGATCTTCCAGTACGCTTTCGAGAGGATGGCATTCGTTGAGGCCCAATTGCTGAAGCGTACGTCGTCGAACTGCAGGAACACGGCGACCTGCTCAGTTGAGGGGGAGGTTGGACTTTGACTCTCGTAGGCGTTGACAAGCTGCCCAAGGATCGCCTCGAGCACGACTGTGGGCTTGAGGAGCTGTTTGATGAACGACGGATTGTCACCGCTCCGGAGGGTGACCCACATCGTGAGGGTGGACGCGCCACGAGCTACCAGGCCAGAAGTGTCTTGAACCCGGGTGAACGCAGGCGTGGACAGGCTTTTGCCCATTTCCACGACGATTTCGACATGATGGTGGGTGAGGGTGGTTGCGGAGAGGATGCCCTTGAACTCTCGGCGGTACTGGCTGTTTGTCTCGAGAAATCCCGCTGCATCTCCCCCAAAACGTGTCAGGGCTGAGCCGCTCTGGAGATGAAGACGACCTTGTCGATTGAATACGTATGGGGGATTTCGGACGTGCATCCCAGTCGTCAGGTACTCGTAGATGAGGTCGCGCAGCTCGCCGTGGAGTCTTGCTATCGGGTCGGCCTGCAGTGGCGTGAGGGCTATCGCTTCACCAGGCCCTGTGTCCCGTCCCGCCTTCTTCTCCGTCATCCACATGCGCATCCTACGCTCATATCAGTACCGTATCTCCACAGAGTTCTTACCATCCAGGCCATTGTTTACCGCTCTCGCAACATTGCCATCGTCTTTGTCTTGGGGATGCTGGCTTGAGAATTAGTATACTTTCAATGCCTTGATACTTCGAAGGGAGGCGGGAGGGTCTCTTACTGCGCTGTGTGGTGTGGGTGTTATGGGTGCGCGAAGTTCAACTCGGCCGTCCGAACGTCAAAGTCTCCCTCACCCGCACCTTCCTATCCCGGCTGCAGACTTCATTCTCCACTGCGAATCTTCCAGACCGGCGGCATCTTCCACTAGCGTGTTATGGACAACATAAAAGTCCGCCGATTCTCGTCCAACCTCCAACTCTTCTTCTCCACACAACACAGTCCGTTTTCATTTCCAAGGGGTGGTGCCTTTTGGCCCCCCCGACCCGCCACCACGTGCGGTCGCCGTTTTGGCGACCAGGTATGTATCATCCCCTTCCCCTCGTGCATCGTGACTCCTCCTCCCCTGGCTCCGGCATTGGCGCTGGCATTGGCTTCGACAATCTGGCTTCGACATTGGCATCGACAATTGGCATACGGCATTTTGGCATATACACTCAAGAGGTCATCCGACCTGACAGGTCAACCGACCTTGGCTCTATACTACGCCCGGCGCGGCGGGTTTGTATTGATGGGGTGACTGGGCCGTCCCCAAAGGCCCAGCTGGCTAACATCCTCCGCAGGCCATCAGTTTGACTGTCGTTGACGGCGGGCTGGAGGCCACTCATCTTCATCATCATTGGCATTCGTCGTCGTTGTGTATCGTAGATAGCTGCTTGTATTCATCTCCATCTTATCGAAGTTCCTTGTGTGCATCTCCTCGTCGTCGTTCTCTGTAAGGGTCTCGCGTGGTGCTTGTATCTCAAGCTTGATGTGGGCGTCAGATTGCGACCGTGTAGGTGCGCGTTCGCAGAATTTTTCATCCACCAAGTCCTCGAAATGATCGCCATCATTATTCGATTTCATCTACCTCATGATGGAGAGAAGGCCACTCGTCAGCATCTACAGCGGTGTCCATCACGCGTTTCGTTGCTTCGTGGCCGTGGGAGGGACAGACGTCGTCCTCGCACGACCTTGAGACCAAAAAGCAGCACAACCACGCTACCATGAGAAGACTTCAATCACGCACCACCTTGTCTAACACCTACGTCGGGGTGGAATGGGCAACAAACAACAGCTCGGAAGGCCAGCGTGGACGAACGAACCTTCATCTCCCACATCTTCGCCTTCACCCTCACCGACGGCAAGCTGACGGTCAATGGATGCAGGCCCTTCCCTGACCACAAACTGGATCCCGCGCCAGTGGCGCAGTCCTAGACTTTTCAGCAAGAGTGGGCAAGAGCTAACTCCCCAGAACGTACACCGTGGAAGACAGAGGCCCCCGACGCAGCGCGAAACACTTGGAGCGGCAAGCCAAAGTCATGAGTCTCTTCTATCATCTTCGAGGAGGCTGTGGCCAATGTGAAAGAGGAGGGCGACGCCGTTGAGGAGAGCCAGGCGAAGGGGGCATCGGAGAAAGAGGCTGGAGACCACAGACATGCAGAGGTACCATGGGCCTGACGAGGATAGCCATCGGTGCCGGGTTCACAGGCATTGAGTGCGTGAATATGTGGAAAACAATACAACTCGAAAACGGCACATGAGCAGGCACGTTTGCGTCGTGGAGCCACGGACGTGGGCAGGAGGTCCACGGGAAGGAACCGGATCAGTGGGACTCGACAGGTGCGCTCGACACGCTACTCGACAAGTCTGTAGGGAGGCCAGGAGAAGAAGGAGAAGGAGAAAGAGAGCATGTCAGATCAACCACGGTGATTCGAGGTGCCCTCAGATCCACATCGGACGATGGCTGTTCAAAACACCAGTATAATCACTACCCATGGCGCGGTATTGCCAAGCGACGCCCGCTCGGCGCATCTGCGTGAAAGAGTCTGGAACACAAAGACCAGTGCAGAACTGTATAATACTTGGGATCATTGGCCTACTCGGCTGGGCAGCCTCCGACTCCAACGGCATGGCTGCATCCAAGGCGAACACTTGGCCAGACCATTCTGACCCTGCAAGCCCCCTCCTGCAGCGGCGTCATTCGATGCAACTTCGCCGACGCTTGGCGCCATGTTCAGCAAATGCTCTGCTGTAGACCAGAGTCATCTATCCATAGCGGCTACCTCCTGGCGAGAAGAAGAAGCGGACTGGCGGGCTCGATCAAGTGCTTTCCCTCGGCGAACCTTCGCACAAGTCTGGTGTCGTACTGCCTGGGCATGCTGTATTGACACGGCTACTTGGCTCCAAGCTCCCACCTGCAGGATTGACAGAACGAACGTCTACCAGGAGACCAGCGACAAGTCGGTTTATACAGCCCACGCCGCTCAGGCATAGCCACGCTTCTTTGCTCGTCGCGCATGCGGCCACGAACTTCAGCGAAACAAACATGCTTGTCGTCCAGATTTGTGTATGGAAGACCCGAGAGCCTCGTCACACCCGTAAGACGAATGCCGTAGCGAAAGGGAATCAGGTTGGTGTGCCTCAGAAATGCGATCGTCGCGGTCCTGGTTCAAGGCTGTTCCCCTGACTCACAGCAGACCGACATCAATCCAACCGCTGCCGTGAGATCGGCCTCCAACCGCGCTTGCCGAAACTAGCAGAAGCAACCAGAAGTGCCGTATGTGAGCGATTCGAGGTCAAGGGTAAAGGCAAGCGTGGCGAACAGAGCCATCCCTCCACCGCTTATCGTCAGACCTTCAAACCCCTCTTGAAAGACAGCCTCAACTGTGGAGACCTGTATGCCCTGGGTTGATGTTGAATGTCTGGCGGCCACCTTGTGGGAGAGAAGTGCTTCAAGCCTACCTTCAGAAGACCCAACATAGCACAGAGAAACTCCCCCCGCAGAACGTCCACTTGAGCACCTTCGCTGGTCGCTTTACTCTGTGCTGTGTTGGGTCTTCTGAAACCCCAATTTGCATCGCGGAGCTTCAAACTTTTTTGCAGTGGACTGTTGCCCTGTACTTGTTCCTATGCAGTAAGATCAACACCTGCGAACTCCTTGACCCGGCAGACAGCAGCAAATCCAGCAGCCACATCTCGCTGCTTCTACTTTGCTGGCGACGCTATTCTTTCTCAGCAACCGTCCGCCTGAAACGAGGACCGCTGCCAGTCAACACACCATGAGCGTCATGCCGAATGTCCCAAGTCTCATGGCTTTTCGTTCGACCGTGGACGAAAGCTTGCCTGTTGGCACTCAGTATCTACTATCCATCCCAAGCAGAAGCCAGCTCAACACTACAAAAGACATCGCCTACACGAACGTCCAGCGCGAGCACTATCTAGACGAAGTTGGCGATGAGATTCGCTGGAATTGCCAAGATTTGCCAGCCAGCGTGCATTCGCTGCACTTCAGCAAAATGATGGAAAGCAACCCAAATCAGCGGGATCGAGGCTCGCGTCGTCTGCCAGCCGGAGCTGAGTACCGTCGGACAGGGACTCATGCTCGTCGCCTCGCCAATGTGGCTTGAATGAGCAACTCGTCGATCTGCTGAGGAGCTCGGGATTTCCTCGACTGAGCAGAATGCGAGATGGAGTTGCAGCACCTCGGCGAGCAGTGGAAGTGCTAGGGCAAAGAATCACTCATTGCCGTAGACTTTGCAGCGACACATCCACCAAGACATCAATAATGCATCTAGGATCAGGGTGTGGAAAGAATCGTCACATGCGGATCAACTACTGCAGAACGTCCAGCCCTATCCACATCCGTTGGAGCGACCTTAGGCGGCAATAAACAGCGGCCGGGTACTGCCCTAGCAAGCTCCCCTCACCTCGGATCAGTTCTAGGGCTGGCGGGTACCGATTATTCTGAGCTTAGTCCGATGAATAATCTCAAAAGGTACCTGAGCATAGCTCTGAGATCGGCGGCAGCATTCATCCACAGTGAAGGTAAAAGACGAGCTCAGCTTCCGCCTCACGACTCAAAGTGGCAACAACCGCAAGCACACTTTTGTCACTTCTCATCATGGCGTCTGCTCAAGTCGAAACCCATTCCAACCTCAATGGCCACGCTATCCAGACCAAGGAGTCTTCGAGAAGCTCGCCAACTTCAATTGCATCACAGGCGAGGGAGATCCTGATGAAATCTTTGATCGAGAATGAGGCCTTGAAAATACCCAGGGCGGTGAAAAAGCTCGCCTCATCTGTCTCCTTCACGCCGGAAGTTGAGCCCTTCTTGCCGACTTCATTGAAAATGTCTGAATCCGCATCCGCTTTGTGGGCGACCATCGGCCTGTTTGCGAACGCCATGTGCGAGGAGCGGTACAACACTGCGACGCCGAAGAAAATTGTCGTTGACGCATACTCCGCCACTCTGATGCTGGCTTCGGTCTTCCTATTCGAGGTTGATGGGAAACACTTTATCGAGAGCAAAGTCGTCCCAAGAGCCATACATCTCGACAAGGGCAGCATGCGGGAGACATACAGAACACACCTGTCGAACATGTATGCTCACCGATAGAGACATTGAACGATATACTGCTAACACCTCATAGCTACAAGGCCGCGGACGGGAAGTTCTACCACTTGCACGGAAGCCTCAACGCCGACCCAACGCTGACCATGCTCGGCCTGCCACTCCATCGTCCTGATCTTCAGGGCAACATCGAGGGCACTAAAGACGTTTACAGAGCTGCCGTAGCCGCAAGGGACAGTCTGTCGCTCGAGATTGAAGCGAATGACCGATGGCGCCAACCAGGCGTGACATGTCTCACCGCCGATGAGTTCGCCGAAACACCCCATGGGAAAGTAAATATACAAGACCCTCTTTACAAGATCTCAACCGCCAACGAACACCTTCCGCCAGTTGCATGGCCCAAGGTCAAGACGACCGATCGTCCGTTGGCAGGCATCAAAGTCCTCGACCTGACGAAAGTCATCGCCGGTCCGACGATCACCCGAGTCCTCGCGCTCATGGGTGCGGAAGTCCTGCGTGTATCCGCAGAAGCTCAACCAGAAGCATTGATCTTCATCTCAGACGGCCAGATCGGCAAGCGCGACACCGACATCAACATCAAGACCGCCGAAGGAAGGTCTCAGCTCAACAAGCTGCTCGAAGAAGCCGATGTTGTGGTGTGCAGCTACAGACCTGGGACGTTTGAGAAGTTTGGGCTGGGAAGGAACTGGGCTCATGAGGTTGCTAGAAGGCGTGGCAAGGGGCTTGTGTATTGCAGGGAGAACTGCTATGGCTGGAATGGGGAGTGGAGTCATCGGGCTGGGTATCAGCAGATCAGTGATTGCGTGAGTTGCAAACATACCTTGTGCAGAAGGTCGAGACTGACAGAAGTTTAGGTCACAGGGGCATCGTGGGAGCAGGGCAAGTTCTTAGGCCTCGACGAGCCAGTCATGCCACTTCTCCCCAACTCAGACTCACAGTAGGCGTTCGAGACATTGCAGCCTATGACCTATGATCTGACACAGCGTTTTCTAGAACCGGCTTAACAGGCGCCATCTCCATCATGCACGCCCTCCTCCTCCGCTCCTCAACCGGCGGCTCCTACAACATCGACATCTCCCTCAACCAATTCAACAACTGGTTCCTGCGCAACGTCGGCCTACACACCCCCTCCGTGCAAGCCTCCCTCCACGCCCTCCACCCCGACTTCAAACTCCGCCACGACACGGGCATCTTCGAAATGGCACCCATGGTCATGGCTGCGACGAGGAAGTCGAATGGCGCTGGGGACGGGGAGTTGTGGGATAAGAGGCGGTTTACGAAGGGGGTGATGCGGTGGGGTGTGGAGGGCGAGGAGGCGGTTTATTTGGATTGGAGGAGGATTTTGAGGGTTGAGGGGGAGGGTGGCGTGGAGAGTGTTAGGTTTGAGTTTGAGTATGGGAGTTGTCGGCCGGGGAGTGATGAGCCGCGTTGGCTTTGAGACTGTGGAGCATGGGAGGTCTGTTTGAGCTGCTATACGCGGAGGGCAGACGCAAAGCGAATGGTCGTTGATATCGCTGCCCAATCACAAGTCTTGCGCGGATTCTTGTCCGCTATGCAGCTATTATTACGATCTTTGTGACAACGAGGAGCTTCCACGGTGATCTCTAGGCAGATGACTCTACGTGATAGTCCTGAATAGTCTTGCTCGCTGTGCAGTGCCGATGCCGGATCGCCTGTACTTTATCGCCATTAAAGTGGAGGCCCTGGCAATGGCGACGATAGCGTCGGCGTCCGTACGCTTGTGACGGGACTTTGGTTCGATTTCATATCCAGGATCCTCATCGAATGACAACTGCTTGATGCTTTAGTTCAACAAGTCCGCTCCCAAACGCGAATGATCACGCCTGACCTTCTCGACCTGCAGCCTCAACATCCCCTCCGCCGAACCGCCCAAGCCAGCAATTCTGCATGGCGATCGCCTGCAGCGAACTAAAAACTACCGACCGCAGCCTCGCGGCTCGAATCGAAGCAGCACATGGCCTTGTGACGACGATATCATCGTCTTAACCACCCCAAGCCACACGCCGTCCAACAAAAGATGCCAACGCCTGCAGTGCTGAGGTCTCACTCCTCATTCGTGCCCATCGCCACTAAGCCTACCTGTTGAGCTTTGCCAGGGCCTCGGCGGGGTCAACTCTTTGCGATGGTGCGCTGGAGGGAAAGAGTCCACCTTGGCGGCTTGCGCTGACACCACCGACGGACTGGCCTAGGGGTTGAGTAGTTGGTATACCGAAGAGACGAGCTGCTGGGACACCGGGCGAAGGTTGTGGCTTGTTGTCACTCGCCGTGTTGTTCGTGCTTAAAAGACCGAAGCAGTTGTTCGCGATCTGGTCAGGCATGGCAGCAAACAGAGGCGTGCTAGGCTCAGCATCCTCCTCATTGCTGTACCCAGCCGAGCTGTTCGTCTTACGTGCAGGAGGCATCGTCACGAGGCCAGGGATGGATGGGTGTGTTCGAGTTCCTGGGCGGGCGTTTTCGGTTGGGATCGATCTGTTTGGAACGGATGGGAATTTGAGTATGTTTCTGTTTGTGCATGTGTGAGTGGATAGCACTAGATTCTTCTGATCGAGTCGGGCAGATGGCGAGCAATCTGTAGATGTCTGTTCTTTGTTCTCAGAGGTATATAGACCAAGGCCGCGCCCTCAGAGTGTGGGCCTGTATCAACATGGTGAATCTCTCCGTTCAGGTATAACATCTTCTTCGCGTTATAATTCTTTTGTATATACGCAGTTTCGATGGGAGCGGCGAGGCGGATGGCGCATCGAACATTCACTTGCCAAATGCAGGCCGTGACGTCAAGGCCTTGGCACGCTGGGTCTCAGTGCAGCGAAGCCCGCCACACTTCCAATTCTTCTGCACAATACCACCGCTCGACACGCCGCATCTCTGCAACATCGTGCCAACCTCTCACATACCAACCACTCGTCTATCTCCACCGTCACAGATCCTGCCATGGCACCAAACACCATGGACCGCATTCAGTCGGCCTACGAGGAGATGGAGACAGAAGCAAACGAGATGGATGCAGCGCTGGAGGAGGCGGCAAAGACCCGCGAAGAGAAGCTGAAGGAATATCGCGTCGCATTTGAGAGGCATCGCGAGGTCGAGAAGCAGAACGCACAGGGCAAGGAGCAGATCCAATTGCGCAGAGAAGTACATCACCCCTTTCATTCTCTGTTTTGATCATGCCCTTGCTAATCAGTCCTGCAGAAGCTTTACGCGTACATCTCGGGAACGCTCAAGCTCGATGAGGGTAGCCCTGAACTGGAAGAGCTGCTTGGTCTCGAAAAGTCCGAGTCGGGATACGGCGACGACGGGAGCAACGATGAGGATGACGAGTCCGAGGAGCAGGATTCTGACGAGGACTACGCATCTCCAGCCCCGAGTCGGCGCAAGTCTTCGGCCATCGGCTCTCGGAGGAAGGGGAACACTTGTGCAGAGTATCTCCAAGAAGACGACGACCAGGACGACGAGGAAACCTTGCCATTCATGAAAGAGGAGCCTGTTGTCAAGACTGAACAACCCGTTGTCAAGAAGCAGCCCAGCAGCACGCCTCCGCCACCCAGACAGCCGATCATCCGCAATCAGCAAACACTCGTCAAGGAAGAACGGGCCTCGAATTCTCCTGCAGATCTCCCGCAGTTCGTTGCACCACCAACTGCAGCTGGAAGCGGTTCCACCCCGCCCCAGCCTTCTCCTGGAGCAATGCTTGATGCTGCAGACTCTGAAGTTGACAACATGCCTCCCCGAAAGAAGAAGAAGAAGGCCGCTCGCAAGTTCCAGCAGCGAGCCACGAAGCTCACCGCTGACGAGTTCTTGGCTCAGGCAGAGGCATGGGACTACTTGCCGTCGAGTTCTACGATCGTGAAGAACGCCAATGGCACCTGGGTCGAGCTGCGTTGCCCAGAGTGCGGAGGCAACGTATCTCACGACCACGGCAAACTCTTGAAGGGCATCAAGGGCTTCTTGACGCACATCAAGAAGTACCACGGCTACTCAGGCAAGTCGACACTGGACGAAGCGGCCGGCTTCTGCACTCATCGCGAGGTTCCGATGGACGAGGTCAAGAAGATCCTCAACGGCGGCGACAAAGGCATGCCATACGTGCAGATGGTGGTGCTGGAGAATGAGACGAGCGCAGAGGAAAAGGTCGAAAAGGACCAAGAGCAGCAATTCCCTGACTGGTCGCTCTGCAAAAAGACCGGTAACTTCCTCGCCAGATGCTCCTGCGTTCGGCGCCATCCCGACGGCAACTGGGTCGAGATCGCCTGCGTGGTTTGCGGAGGCAACTTCAACCCGTCAAAGGGCCAGTTTCAAAAGGACGGGCTGAAGGGGTTCGTTGATCACATCGCTCACGTACACGATCCCTGGCATTGGCGCATGCCTGGAAGCGTGCGGGAGATCATCGATGTTCTGAAGGTGCGCGATCTGTCTGATGAGGAGGTGGACAGCATCAAGAAGAGAAAGATGGCTGTGACCTCAAAGCCATGCTTCTCGACCGTACCGTATGGTAAGAAGGCTAAGCCCAGGAAGCGCTCTCGAGATGAGATGGAGGATGGGATTGACGAGGTTGAGGGGGATGAGGATGGCAAGGAGACAATGAAGTCGTACCTTGACCGGTTGGAGAAGGCGAAGGACGAGGCGGCGGAGAAAGCCACAGCTGAAGCTATGCCCGACCAGGAAGACGAAGACGAGGTTATGGAAGATGCGTCAGGGGCTGCTTAGGCTTGGATCGTCGGTTCGTCTCCCCACCGGAATACTTCTCAGTTGCCTTTTGTTTTCATTTCCCGTCTTGGTTACCACGCAACGCGCTACTTCTTTTAGATTGTTTTGCCACCCCTGTGGTATCTCAGGAACCGAAAGGCGAGATATAACAGGACTGTGCTCCTTCTACCTTCTCGCATTGCTGCCTTACACTATAAAATCCTACGCTCTCCAGACATGGCTATTTCTTTCAATATATGACCATCAATCTTTAATAATACCTGAGCTTCATGAGCCTGCCGCGTACTCCCGGTCAGTGCTCACCTTGGTGTGCACTAAGTCCATCATACGCTTCAGCGCCAGTCACGAAGTGTGCGCTCTACGACTCCACCCTCTCACGATGCCACATGAAGCGAGAAGCGTCTTGATACTGATGTGCCCACAGACTTTCCACAAGTATGGATACGCCAACCACAGACGCCAGCCACTCGTGTTCGTGTCAACTTGTTGTCGTCTGCATAGACTCAAACGCGATGCATGCTGAGGCCACCCGCAAGAGCATGCGTGATGAGATATGTGCTATATCGAAAACGGACCCGAACGCGATGCAAGGGATGCTTTGCAGCGTCATATGGACGCAAAAACACATCGAGGACCCGGTTATACGGAGAATGAACAAGCCAAAGGAGTGCTGGGTCATCCAGACTAACGATACGGAATTCAACAACGGAGGAGTCTCGCCCACCGTCGTGTGGTCGTAAACATGTGCTCTGTTGTTGGTGGATGGATGTGCATGATATTCCATTGGTTTTCTCCGTTTCATTGAATGAGATCATGCCAACGGAGAGATCGCGGGGTTTTGGTATGTATAGAAGTAGTCAAGAGCGGTTGCGGTTATGCGAAGAGATATAAGTTATCAAGGGGCGCTCTGGTCGGCGACGGGATTGGGATGTCAAGAGGCTGAGTAGAGTGAGGTGGGCTTCAACTGTTATTCATCTCCGTGCAGATTGCAGATACCATGACGCTGGAAAGGCTATAGTGGTGTTTGAACCGTGTGTATCTGGTGGAGATGATTGTGGTTCTGGTAGAAGTGATATTACACGTTACCCCTGGAGACGGCTTTCACGCCCGAATAGGCAGGAACCAGAGCTACAGGTGGGATCACGCACACCCCTGAAACGTTCAGATATCCCCGTGGTAGTGCACCTATCCACGAGACTGATTGAATGACGGGGACAATTGATGCAATAGGAGCCGGAGAGATATCTGAGTGAATGAAATGTAAATGTGAGGTTTCGATAGCCCTTGACGCAGCGAATTAGACTTTCACTAGCGCGCGCTGCAGCGAGCACGTCTAGGGCGTTTGCAACGCTCTTCTCACTTTCACAATAACAATCCCAACAACAGCAGCAGCAACATCAATAGCAACAACAACAACAGCAGCAGCAGCATGGAGAGTTCTGGTGTTTTGGAGGTGTGGACGGATGGCTCGCTTCTCGAAAGCGGACAAGGAGGCGCGGCCTTCACGTTCGAGCAGTCTCCTGGTCTTTGGGTGGGCCAGTGGGACGTCATTCGCGGCGCAGGTGAAGACGCGCAACCACTCGAACTCATCGCCATCCGAGAAGCTGTTCGCTTCCTGGTTGACTCTGTCCGTGCGACGCAGGCAAAGACTGGCGACTTTCTGGGTCTACCAGAGACGAGGACAGTAACCATCGTGACGGACTGCATGGATGCCCTGTGCGAGATGGCGCTCTTTCGGTCCCCAGCAAACCCAGCGATGAGTTCAAAGCGGGTGACTCAGGTCATCAACGTGGGTCTCGTGTCGGAGATCGAAAGGCTCATCAACGAAGGGCGTTGGCTGAACTTGCTCGTCCTGACTCGATGGCAAAAGCGTGACACGTCAGATGGCAACCGGGTCGCGGATTGCAAGGCCTATCGGGCGGCGAGACTGGGCATGAGACAGGTTGGGTCGGGCATACGAACAGAGAGAGGAGTCTTCGCGGACGAATCTTTCAACAAGGCCGCCAGTCGCGATTGATGGGGTGGACGGAATACCAGGGTCCGATCCCCTGTGACCACACCACTGCTTCCGGGTGTTTGGGGAAAGGTGACACCAGCTTCCGTCTATGGTTGCTGGCCATGAACCCGGTACCACACTCTGAGAACGGGCCACCCAGTCCACACCTTCACAAAATCTCATTTATGAGTGCCTTCGGGCGGAGGCGAAAGCCTACTTCATACCTCCCCACGGTCGTCTCCGGGCAATGCCTGCTGCCGGCGCGCAGCAGGTAGCTAAGTGAAGAGGTCATGGTCACCACAGGCCATGTCAAGAGGATCCCAAGAACATCATCAGCATCCCTACCATCCACATCGATATCGACATCAACGTCAACACTCTTTCTCCGGAGAACAACGAGGACAAGAAGGTCAATCTTCGAGCTGTCAACATCGCACGAGAGCAACATATCGATCAGTCCTCAAGGTGGTCGCCAGCGCTGCAGTCAGTCGAAATGCTTTGAAGCGTCTTGCAAACAACAACGCTTTCGACGTATGGGATACATCGATCAGCAAACACACACAAGCGCCTTTCTCAATGGTCTTCCAACACACTGGATCCTGAAAG
Organism: Zasmidium cellare ATCC 36951; assembly: GCF_010093935.1. Taxonomy (NCBI): domain Eukaryota; kingdom Fungi; phylum Ascomycota; class Dothideomycetes; order Mycosphaerellales; family Mycosphaerellaceae; genus Zasmidium; species Zasmidium cellare. The sequence goes on from NW_022986959.1 coordinate 82,284, forward strand.
GCAAAGCTTGATTCCATCCATCTCCATTGGGAACGATCAACAAAGCTCCATCAAGCACAACAAAAGATTTCAGCGATATTTCAAACTTCATCTACTGTTTGAAATCTCGGAACACCACAACTCATCTCGCCGACCTCCCAACAACGGCGCAAGACACTGCTTCATCATCTGCAATATATCGGAACTCATGAAGACTACATATACACGCTTCATCTTCACGTCAACATCTTGACGATGAGATTTCCACCACCATCTGGACTAGATTTGGAACTTGATGTGGAAGACATACCATCAGACATGAAATCCACTCCACTGCTTACGACGTTGCTGTTGCTGTTGCTGCTGCTGCTGCTGCAAATCATTATTACCTGGACTGGACCATACCTGCCTTGAGAGCTGACAGGACCCTGGATACGCTGAGGCTTTGAGAGTACTTGGCAATGACAAGCATTGAGCGAGGCTGTTTCGTCGACCAATGCCTTACGACGAGCCTCACAACCATCGCAGTCGGCGAAGTCGAACAATGCCATTGTACAGAAAAATAAATGGCGATTCTCATTCACTGGCGACTAGATGGTTGGCTTTGTCCAGTCACAAGGCCTTGTTTGAGGACGACACATACCACTACCCAATCTGCTGAGTATTTATACCTCGTCGACTCTTATTCGCTTCTCAACTGCAAAAACTCTTCAACCGCGAACACCTACCATACCCAGTCGCCTGCCCATCCCGAATCTTCGCCAAAGCACGCACGGACCAACCACACTCAACTTCACCCGCCACCCGACAGCTCCAACACCATGGCGAACAACCACCGCGACCACATACACACCCGTCCCCGACGCGCCAACTCTTTCGTCGATTACTTTGCCAACACCTCTCTCGACGAGTCCGACACGACTTTTGCTCCTCCAGAGCTCGGTCAGGGTCGCGACGACATTGGCAACTCCACCTTTCCTCCACGCCCTCCACCTCCCACCAACATCGACGACTTCGAGGCCCGTCATCGCCGTCGATTGCACGCTCTGTAGACTTCGCACGAGCAGCAAAACATGGATCACCTTGCGCGGCACCGCGAGTATGCCAACGCCTTGACGGCGAAATACCACGCTGCGACAGCGGACTGGCAAGTCACTCACCCCGAGGCCGCGAACCGCTTCCAAGAGTTCACGAAGCTCTGCATGGCGGCCTCAGCTACCCCAGTGCTTGCTATCGACCTCATGTTGCTGCTCGCCAAGGCTCCCACGGCTGTGTTGAAGGCGCTCCAGAACCTGAGCAAGCACTTCCACATCGAGGCCCACCTCAAGAATGAGCTGCACGTGTCTGACGGCGGCGAGGACGCCGCCATTTCCATCATGCTTCCTCAGGAGATTCACGCGGCTCGTGAGACCGAGATCGCCATTCAATATGGTCCCGACCATGCGCCGCACGTCAAGGTTGAGCAGATGACTCGATTCGGCGGCATCGGAGACACAGACGCGATCCAGCACCTGCCAGACTACGACAAGCACTACACTCACCTCGGCCGTCGCCAACAAGTTCTGCACATCCAGTGCAACTTTCTCATCCGCCAGCAGGTCCTCGTCGACATCAAGCGAGACCGCTTTCCCATCACGGCGTTCGAGAAGTCGTACGACTACTTCGTCATGGAGTGGGTGCTCTCAGCTTACGACTTCTTGACATCTCGCCACGCCGTCTTCAACAAGGCAGACAGGAAGCTCTACAACAAGGTCACGAAGCAGCTCCACAACTACGCCAAGACGCGCAAGTGGTTTGAGATCGAGGCCATGCGCGATGAGGTCGAGCAGTACGAGAAGGAGTTGAAGGAGCAGAGAGCGCGGAAGGAGCTTGGGGGCTACGACAAGCACGCGAAGGCTGAGTTGGACCTCAACCAGCAGCTCGACAACTGTGAGACGGACTTCGAGGGATTCGAGGCCATCCGTGGCTTGGTCTTGGGCAGTCGTTGGGCTACTCTCGCGGATAGTCGCAAGGATGGGAACACTGTGATGGATGACGGATGGTAGACTGGACAAGATTGAATGCTAAATTGTGGGATGAAAACATGAACAAGACTGCAATGGGGGGAAGAGAACCAAAATGTGTTATGCGAATGAGTCGGGAGGGCGCCCATGTACAGAAGAGTCTGGGGATACATGGACATCATCCATGATGGACTTCATCACGGGAAACGGAGCATTGTAACAGTAGCATCAGGAAATCACGCGCGTCTGCTTTCAATATCGAGTTTGACACTTTCATATCTTCTTTTTCACTTGACAGAATATCGACGATCATTCTGCTTCCCTCGCCCCTCAAAACTAACCCTCCCTGACAGCACAGCTCCATACTCGAAGTTTTTGTGATGTCTCCAGCAAGTCAGGCTCCCAGCTTGAATCGTATTGGCAATCTCGCATCTTCTTTCTGCCCGCTCACAGCTTCGGTAAGCCCATTTACGCTGCAGCGAGAGCATCAAGTCGAAGTGCGACTGATGATTGAGAGGACTCGACCGTGAGTAGGGACGGTAGGAAGCAGGAATCAGGGACTACGGCAAGATCGAGACGATGGATGTAGAATTATCATACGATGTATTTCTGATGCACACAGTAGATGTGTTTGAAAGAATCGGAGCCTTTGATGATTCGCACCATTTCGCCAGCCTACTCAGCTCCTCCAACGCATATTTTACTCATGTCAAGCTTCGCCCAGTCCCTCTGCCGTCTTCTTCCTTCCTGCTGGTGGCTTCAAACGTGCGAGCCCATGTTGTAAAGTGTAGCTGACAGAGAGCCCTGAGTCCGAAGCACACGGCAGTCGGCTGCCATGAACCTCCATCCTCTCTTTCGACGGAGAACGCCAGGGTGCTTAGATGTGTGCTGTCGGTCTGGCATAGCTTGTCCTCCACGATAGTTGGTTCCATGGTCGTCATTGGCCTTCAGAGGACTTTGGGAGCTGCTGTTGGCATTGAAGACCTAACGCTCTGCTTGAACCTGCATACTGTGAATCGCCCGGTGTAAGTTGATGCGAGCATTTCAACAGCATGCTCAGGATGGCGATAGTGGAGGAGCTTCTGGCCATGACTTCTTTGTTGCGAGGATTGCAGCCCGGGGATCATCGAACTCGGCACAAAGAGTCATTGTGGGATTGCAAGGCGTCAAATAAATGCTGTGTTGTGGAGGGCTTTGTGCCACGTTCTGTCCGTGATCTGCGACCTTCGAAAGACTCTATTGTTGCCGTTACTCATCCTTCTCTTCGTGTGTGGTTTCCTGCTTGATGCTCGTCGGCTTCTCGATCGCTGCTCAGAGGAAAACACCTGCCACAACCAGAGATAGCAAGGAAGCTATGGTCATCAATACCGCAAGCAGGATGAAGGTGGCTTGGTCGTCTCTGCCGTCGCTCGTCAAGGTTCCTGAAAGCCGTCAGTAGGATGCAACATGAAGCTCTACCAGATCAAACGTACCCGCCGAGTCCATCTTAGGGTCCCGAATGTACAGCTGTTGACCTCCCATTCCCTCAGCCGCGATCCTCATTGCTTCCGGGTCCTCGACCACTCTCCTCCGCCGGTACACCCGCGTCAAGCCCAAGCTGCCCATCACATTCATCTCGAACCACACCTCATGGACCACACAGTCCTCTCTGTCTCCTGCAGATGCCAAATCCAGGAGCAATCTGTTCATCATGACCTGGTAATTCTTGACATTCCCGCCCAACAAGCTCCTCTTCACCCCGAACATTGGCAATATCATTCTCGCACCAGCGCCGCCCCATCTCTCATGAAGCGCGACCAACGCGAAGAGTCGCAGCCCTCTGACCAGCTCAATCGCGGTCTCGATGGCGTCGAACGCGTCTACAGTCGCGTGGTAATCCTGGGTGATGGGAATACGTGCGGGGTGCAGGCGGTAGGTGATGAAGGCTTGGAGGAAGTCGGCGAGGCGGTGGACGATTCGGGCGAGGTTGGCGCGGTTGTCTGGTGTAGCGCTGTTGAGGGAGGCCGGGAGTCCGCGGACGCCATATACACGGGGACGTGTGATGAAGGCGTCTGCGCGCCGCTCTTCGTCGTTCATGGTGCCTTTGTGTGAGGTTTTCGCAAGTATTCTTCTGAAAATACGGCGTTTGTCGATGCTATGGTGTCGTGGGGCGTGTAGGGGTGAAAAAGGGTCCGAGCGGATTTTGACTTTTTCCGCGCCGATGCCGCCGCCAGCGCATGAATCTTGGCGTCCTGACGCAAGTTACTTTCCACACTGTCATCCAAAATCCCATCCCATCTCCAACAACACCATCCACCACCAACTTGTCCATAGTCGTATCAACACCATGGACGGCCTCGTCGTTATCGAGATACTTAGAGGCTGCCTCATTAAGGCCAGCCACTGGATGAGTCCCGCGCCGACGCCCGCTTCGTGTACGCCGCCACACACCTTCAGCCGCGCCGTGACAATGCGCTCATCCTGTATCGCCCTCCACGCGTCGGCCTCCCAGCCGAACTGGTGGAGATCATCCTGATCGAACTCGCACACGCCCGCCCGCTGTTTCTCCTCTCGAGCGCCGCCCGCGTGGACCGCGACTTCCACGATATCGTCAACTCCTCCAAGATCATCAAGACCATCATTCAAGAGCACATCGACAGCACCCTCACGCGTGCCACGCCCACCGAGGATGTGGTCATCGGTACCCCAAACCCATTGCTGAAGAGATTCGACGTCGGACTTGTGATGCGCGACTGCCCTACTATGGGAGAAGATTACCCAAGCAAAACATTCAACCTCAACGGCAACGTCTTGGCTTTCTCGTACTGGTTCCGCACTGGCCCCTGGGTGGAGATCCAGCTCCATAATGACGACAAGAAAGCAGTTCCGCCCTCCTGCGGCGAGATGCGTATTCTCGATCCGCCCCAGACGGTCGAGCTTCACGTCCGATACGCGGCTGAGGTGGGAGTCTCGGAGTACTACCGCGAGAAGTCCCAAGACCCTATCTTCGAGGAAGGCAAGAGCGTTATCCTCGTTCCGATGCTCGCCGTGGCTGAAACCCAAGCCGCGACTGTCCAAGAGCTCCTCGACGTCGCCAAGGAGCTGAAGAAGTCCCATCCAAAGGATTGGGCCGAGCGCCGCAGCGGTCCGTGGGGATCATTCGCCAGTGTCGACTTCAGTCAGCCGCAGAACTCTGCGCAGAAGACGGTGGTCTCCAAGGCGCAGTACGAGGAGTTGAGTCGTTTCGATCACCCAATCGGCTACTCGAAGATCGTCAACTCTTGACTTGGCTTGTGAGTGAAACACTTTTTTGCGACTTACGTGGGACCGGCACTGACAATTGCAGACTCGAAGTGATTGAAAGTGGATGCTAGAAGGCACTCTGTACAGTTGATGCAAAAGGCCAGTCCAGGCCAAGACGCCTCTGTCTGGCGGGCTTGCACGGTACGATTGTCAGGAGAGATTGAGATGACGATGGCAAGTTCTTTTGCACAAACGAGAGAAAGTGCGAATAGCAGAAGAACAGGAGTCTTCAGACTTGGCTTCAATGGCTCGCACTTTAGTTTCGTTGTTCAATCATAAATGCTGGTATTCAGTCCATACCTTGCCCTTTCTTGCTTCATCCCTCGCAACATCTTCATTCATTGCCATGCTCCCCTGTTCCCAGCGTCATGCATGCAAGGTCGTCCGCTGCAAGAATGAATTGTATGGAACTTGCTGTACTTTCATCCGTCATGCCTCGCCTTCAGATCATTATGACCAGACCGAGACGATGAGTAGATGTCCCCAGTCTTGACAGCTCGATATCCAAACCCCGGCCTGAACCAAGACGTAGCTATCCAGCTAATTGTGCATTCACGGTGCACGTTGCAGTAGATCAAAGAGCCTTGTCGAGTATAGCGACCCACTGTTGCACGACGCTCTCCGAGGCTCATTCCACAGCCTGATAGACTCAACAAAGCTGCTTGCGACCTGGCCAATACCACCAGCCAATCTCGCCGTGCTCCTCGCGTAGAAAACGACAGCGTTCGGTCCATTTCTGTGGGTGGTTGTGGCACCCATGGAACGTCCATGCGAAGGAACGGGAACGTCGGAGACTAGCGTACTGATCGAATGCTGAATCGAATTGCCGTCATTTGCCACAAAGATGGATGTGAAGGACAGAATCTTAGGAAAGGATCAGATCTCGGCAGTCAGACGTATCTTTGCCTACGGCCCGGTTCCCCGGCCAAGACTTCCCGGCGTAGATTGAGAGGACGGGACTTGGAGGGTATCAAGGAGTGAATCCATGCAGGACATCCCGGGGCGCTGCTTCCCCTGGTTAAGCAGGGAAATGGTGTGGCGACGGGCAGATCGCTCGTCAGCTGACGCCTTGAGTCTGGGTCTGGAGACGGCGAGAGAGCAGGCAAGGTGATTGACCAGTGCTGTATCTCTGACGCTATACGATGGCTCTCGTGATGATGTGCGCGACGTGTTCTTGCAAACAGTGGCCCTAGGGCAGAAGAGACGAATGAATATAGAGACTGGATTGCAATTTTGACCATTGATGCGCTTCAGATCCTCTGTGCTGTCACGAGCAGCTTATTCCATTTCATTCTCGTGCTTATCCATCAAAGGCTATCTTCCCTCTTTCCATCACAGGCAGATTGGCCTCCTCTCATGCTCGATCCATTCGTGTCCGCTTACTCTCGCGTGCTCATCTGTGCCATCCCGAACAGCTCTCCATCATCGACTCCTGTTCCGTCTTCTCCTTATCCTTGACATTGTAGTTTCGAATCTTGCTGGGTTCCGACGTGCCGTCCACTCTTCATGCTCATCTCCATCATCAACCATAGCCATCTCCATCTCTGAGGGGAATATCGCGCCATCCACCGAAATCTGGACCGCCCACTCTCCACTGGTGTCCATTCCCTGACTCTCCCAACGCAGCATGTTGACAACATCTCTCGTTCGTACTCCTTCGGGGTTCATGACTTGCTGCACGCCCCACAATTCTTCTCCTCCCGCACGCTTGTTGTTCAGCTGGTAGTGGACCTTGACGCTTGGTGTGTACTCGTAGAACAGGAACATGTCGCGGTAGATCGAGTCCTTGTCCAGCTCGGCGGGGAAGAATCTCGTACGGATGTCAACCCGGTCGATTCCAGGCAAGCATATCATTCTGAATTCAGGATCTTGCCAGCATTCGCGCTCTTGCCAGGGCGTGTGGCTCCGGGCTCGATCGTGGGCGGCGTCGAGGGCGATGAGGAGTGTTTGCCACTCTGGCTGGTTGATATTATTCCACCTCCCGAGCTCACTGTAGTACTCTGGCTCGTGTGTCCGCCTCAATACCGTTGGGTTCGGCGTCTTGATGGTGAAGTATGAGTCCCACGGCGAATTATACCAGCGAGTTGGGGGCTTCTGCACAGTCCATCTCCTGTGGGTGCCATGATGGCCGCGGTGAAAGTACCGCCAGACGAACGATGGAGAATTGTGGGCGGAGAGGAGGAGTTTGTGCCTCAAGGCGGGCGCGCCGAGAGCGGCATTGCGGAAGCGGTAGTGCGCGCGACGGGCGGCGACCAGGCTCTGGGGATCCAAGTTCTCCAAGATCATCTCCACCGCCTCAGTGGTAGCCAAGAGCCGAGCGAGAGCCATGGTGGTGTGGATGGTGTTGTTGCAGGAGGGATGGGAGCGGGATTTGAGCGAATATGCTTGGCGCGTTGCGTTTGCAGCTGTTGCTGCCTGAGGCCGAAACTTTCAGGGGCGTCAGGGGCTGAAATTCGACTTAACATGTACATGATATCCCCGATCCCCTTCCCCTCACAAGTATATAAGTACTATACATCGCCCCTTGGACAGACTTAAGGTTCCAGAGAAAGTTCTGGTAAGCTTTTGTTCCGTTTTTGCCTTCCTCTCGTAACATGTGAATGCTCCAACCCTCAGTTAGAACCTCATTGTGGCCGCCTTCTAGCCTCAGTTGGGTCGTCACATGCCTAGATATCTCTCCTCGCTTCTCTGAGTCACTGAACCATTAGTGCAATCCACCTTGCCCAAGTCCTACACAAACATGCGTGGATTCTACGAAGAATAGACCTGGATTTCCGTTACAACATCGCACATCTGCTGGGACAGAGGTCCGCTCGAAGCCTCTGCTTCTCCTTCGAGGATGGCCTAGGCATGGAACAACTCTCCCAGAGTACTCTCTGATTACCAGTATGTCAACAACGTACATTCTTCCTGCGACGAACAAAGATCTTCGGGGAAGGATCGTCATACTTCCGTGTCAACTCCTACAGTAACCCCGCCAGACATGTCTCTGAGGTTCGCATTGTAATTTCGATGCCCAAATTCTCTCCCGATAGCGATTCTTATCGCGTACCAAGGCGACAATTCTATACATACCACAGACAGGACCAGCCACGGACGAGAAGACGCAGGGACATTAGATGGATTGTGTAAGCACTTCCGTCTGAAACTGGTTCGTTCCTCTTGTCCAGGTGGAGGTCAAGCCTTGGTAAGGGAATTCCAGCTGCAACAGTTACAACCACAGTCCAGCGGATAGACGCTATGTGGCCAGTCTTCGACCCAGTAACAGATACGAGGGCATCGCGGAGAGGGAGACTGCACGTCGGCTCGGAAATAATACATTTACGACTTCACAAGACCTCATAGCAGGTTCCACTTCACCCACGTCTTCGTAAGATTTCTGCAGATGACTAGTATTCCCCTATGGTGTATCGTATCAGGGACGGAGAAAAAGGCGCAGGAATAATGGAGGGCCGAAACCAGCACTTGATGACACAGTTCATACCTTTGACTTGCCACACACGCCTGCGGGCTCTAGTCATGCACTGTTCGCCATTTCCAGATCTTCCTCGAGTCCCCACGCTCGCTGGTACTCCACTCCGATGTATCGTGGCGAAGGCGTATTGCGGCGAGGATAGAGACGAAGGGACGATGCCCTTCCCACGAGTGGATGATGCATTCGAGAAGGACTGTTCTGTTTGGACACGTGCAAATTCCATGGCGGAACCAGGCATCAAAGCTAGCTTCTCCTGTACTCGCCTTGTTCTTTCCAGGAATTTCTTCAGAACTTTGAGATGAGTAGATTGCACCGGTGGTTTCAACAGGCTTCCGTGCCGCCAACAGACAATGCTGTGTTGTTTGTAGGTTGATCCCTTGGGAGTATTTGGTCAAACGAATGGAGATGTGTACGGAAAGTAGAACGAGGGATCAAGCCAGAGATCTTTATACTCAATTGTTCCTGGAGTATGCTTGAGTGGCTGTGGATCAGCATGCTGTATTCTGCGTGGGCCAGAAGGAAGGGAGTGACCAGGACTTGAGAACAGATGAGACCACGTCAACTATCGTCTCGTCCAGATCCAAGCACAAAGCTGACTATCATTCCCAGAATTGCACGTCCTACTCGTGCTCTGCTACCGAGCACGATAGTGTCGCCCAGCTGATAGGCCCAGAGGTGTGCTCCGACCATGCCTCCTGTCTAGCTCTCCAAGTCTCCTGGGCCAAGCTGGAATCGAGTGCGAATGTGAATGCTGTTATGGGTGTTGGTGGTAAGATGTTAGTGGTAGACTTGCCTGGGATATATACAGGTGTCGTACAGGACGCCTCATTATTGAAGAACTGGAGCCGACGGGTGATTATAGTATCAAAGCGTTGCTTGGATTTCCTGGGGAAAGGTACGAGGATCATGGAAGTCGGAGATGACAGGAATGGGCAGTCGCAGAAGGAGTCATACCGGAGAGACAAGAGCAGTTGAAAGCATTTGGGAAACCCAACGAGGGTCGGCACACACTCGTATCAAAGACAGTGTTGTAGAGGTTTGACCCATTGGTTGGCCCATTCACGACCAACCGTTTCATACGATTGCTTGTAGCACGCTGTAGCCAAGTCTTCCTCGCCGAAAACCAGCCATCTGATCAATCCCATCGCTGTTGTATGGTGTCTTCGTGTCTCCTTCTATCCATGTGTGTGTCCTTTTGCACACAATTCATCTCTGTCCGCAGCCCATGGCTGCGTTGCTTTCCAGTCTCTGGAGTATCCTGTCCGTCCTCTACCTCTCATCCATTCAATGCTGTCGCCACTTCATTCCATGTCTGTCCGCCTTCGCTCATGATGGCACTCGCTCCCGGGCCAGAACTGCCTCCCTCAATCTCTCACTCATTGGTCGAACTCCAGCTGCGACCTCTTCGATGACTCGCTCTCTGGCGGCATCACGACGCTCATAGGTCCGGCGGATCCGACGATTGGCACGACGACGATGGTTCTCTTCGCGGTTCGCATGAAAGACCTTGTACTTGGCTTTGAGTTCATCGTATTTTGCATCAATGGCGGCGGCGAGCTCCGAATATGGCGAGTAGGTATCGATCAATGCTTCTTCTTCTTGCTCCTCGAATTTGCCGTGGATGAGATCCCAGACGTATTGGTGGATCATGCTGTGCCAAAGCTTCGATTGGTCCTTGTCTTTGCTGTCTTTGAACATTATGGTGCAGTCATATGTCGCGCGCATGATTTCAGGTGTTGTCTTGGCGTGGGAGATGACCCATGCGAGGTTGTTGCCGACGGCCTTCAGAGCATCCTTAGGCCGAATGTCCAGGAGTTGGCAGGCGTTCCAGACGGCAAGCTTCTGCGGGATCGTGAGATCCTTGAGGTTGATGTATAGCCCTTGGCGGCCCCTGTGGGCCTTGATTATGCCGAATACATGCTGGAGGGCGGAGGGGGAGCCTTCTGGGAGGACGATCTCGCGCTGGGACTCGTCGTCGACCGGCCAGGACTCGAGGAAGGCCGCGAACTCGGCGCTATGCTCCAGGAGCTTGTCGCGGGGGAGGCTGCTGATGAGACGCTTTTCAGCGTCGAGGCCGGGGCGCTGGAGGTACACCCGCACGGTGCGCTTCGGATTGACCATCTTTCTCCGAGAACAAGCGGGCGAGAACGGGGGCGGCGATGGTGTCGTTGGGGTGGTTGGGATGGTTGCAATGGAGAAGGCGGGGAGACAGAAGCAAGATCTCGGCGCAATGTTGGCTTAAGATAGCTTTCGACGCGGCAAGCCGGTGGCGTTTGCTGCACGTGAAAAGGGGTGAATTCACCTGCAAATGGCGGGCCACCCCGACACTAAGCGAGCAGACACGGGATCGAACATCGAACAGGAAGCATGGTACCCTAGGGATCCACGGAGATATATACATGTGAGCTCTGATTGCTCTCAAACGACGGACACCTGCAGCCTGCCGCTAGGATGCCCGATTCCGCTAGCGCAGCAAGGGTTAAGAAGCTTGTTTCCACCGCACTCCACGTTAGAATTCCCAGCAGGCTTCTCCTTGGGGCTTCTCGTTTCCTATATACGAGTATATCCGCGTCTCTCCTCGGCAGACTCGCCGACCATGCTAGGTAGCTGGCTCCAAAGGCTAGTGACAGTGTTTTTCCATGGGACATTCGCTCTGCTACAAGAGACAGTTCGCTGTCACTACGCTCGAAAAGGCTTATTGCTGGGAGCTCTTGCCAACAACAAACTCCAAAGGAGCTTTATCCCTATCACAGGACTCGGCGTAAGGCTACGAGATTTGGGCGCCAATCATACGAGACAAGAAACATCACGAGCCAGGAGCAATACGCTACAAAGTTTGATATTTAGAAGACGCGCATGGATGCCGTCGCCAGCCGAAGGGAAGCACAAGGACACACCACAGGCATCAAGCCAGATCAGACGCTATATGATGCTACTCATTAGGTTTTACACTATGTTCGTGATTGGACGGTACGAAAAGAGGTACTTAAGATGTGCTTGCCGATGGTTTCTGGGATGTGGTCTACATACGAGCGCATATTGCACGGCCCCCATTCAGGCCCTCTCCTCCTCTACTAACAAATTCTGCATCCCCGATACGACTATGACATTCTCAAGGGGACTGTTAGATCGGGGCCTGGTGCTCCAATATCCACATACTACGATCCGTGGTGACCTCAGCCATGATTGCCTCCCAAAGCGATTCTCCCTCCAAGTACTCTGCGTACAATGGCATCCTCTCCAAATCAGTCTTCTCTCGCAGAATGGCGAAAGCTGTTGTAGCCAACTCTACCTTTTCCCGGAGCTGGTTGATGTGTCGATCTTTCACTGCAAGGGACTGGAAGGCTTGCTGGAGATAGTTGGCATGCACAGAGGCCTCGCCGGTCTTGAGGGTTAGCTGTTCCTGGAGAGCTTTTACCTTTCGCTTGAGTCTCTTGTTCTCGGCCTCGAGCTTACTGTGGTGGTCTGGGGGATGAGGGTTGATTGGGGGCGGTGGGCCGACCAGCGGAGCGGATGGGCATGGGAAGCTGCCTTAACCACGCAGCGGCGATTGGAGCTGGGCATGATTGTTACTGATGGGGAGGTCGGTGGGTTGATTGTACTGACCAAGTGTTTGAACGTGGAGGGTGCTGGGTCGTACTTCTAGGGAAGCGAGCAAGGGTTGGGTGTCTGGTATGACATTTCTGCCCTAGATCAGCAACATTTATAGCATCGCATGCCCATTCATGCATTGAAGGCTCGTTGCTGGAGGGTACTATGGCATTGTTAGCTTATGAACGCCTCGCTATCGCTATGAGCTTCATTGTCTACGGGGTTCGGCTTTGACATCAAACAATTCCTCGTTCATGGCGAAATCAACAATTCTATATCTTCACAGACCCCGTGAAGGCGCTCAATATCATTGCCAGCACTAGCGAGCGTGTGTTGTGATGAAGATCCTTTCGCGAGACGAGCAATAACTCGAAGGCATTGTACCAGTTTGTTCGGTTCTCGTGTGGTCTGCCTTATGGCCCGTGAACAGTTACGTCAACCAACGAGGGTAAGTGTCGTGCGTTATACGAGTCTTTGGGATCCGCTATTATAGTGCTACTCCCGACATGAAGCCTTCGCAGCCAAGAGCTACGGCTAGAGAGCAATTGATCAACACACAAAACTTTAACGTATTAGTCAAAAGCCCGAATCAAACGCAACAGCATGTCTCAATCAACCACCAACCCAACCACACTGGAGGAGGCGATGACGGAGATACACGAGCTGAAATTCCACAACATGCAGCTGAAGCATCATCTCGAGCTAACCCGAAAGCAGACCGAAACCGCCATCCAACGCTCCAACGAAGCCTCCATGGAACTGTACGCGGCCAACCACAAGAAGGCCGAGCAGGACGTTACGATCGCCGAACTCCAACAGTCTTCGGACAATGCTCGTCGAGCTTACGTTGAGCTGCAGTACAAAATCGACATGGAGAAGATGCCCCTTTACGCTGTGACGATGGAGGGCGATGAAGTCGATGAGGCGATCGATCGGGAGTTGAATGGGGGTTCGTAGATGAAGTTGTGAAAATGATGAAGACGAGGGTGGGAAGGAGGTGGGCGTAGATAGCATACGCAGTGCCGAGTGAGTATTGTATCATTTTCTTCCTCCCTTGATTCTTCTAGGGCTAGAGCTGTAGCCTTCTATACATGTAGGTCGTCTAGACATCTTTACTTACGATCAGCACCTTCGCTTTGTGCGTGAGCTCGAAGAGATGACGATCTTGTGTGTCCCACTGTTAGCGAGACGACGAAGATGTTACATTGTCGAAATTGAGTTCGTATGCCGAGAAGCCATCTACGCTGTTGCGTGGAAACCTGCTTGATTGGGGTGATCCTCCAAACACAGGGTCACCTTCAAGCTACAAGTGCCGGTGCCACTATCATATTGCGCACTTTCTCATCTTCACAAAGCGTAGATCCAGCCCATAGTACCGCCACTACGGAGACACGAACGGACGCAGTGCATCGATCAGCTCCGTCTTCCCATACCTGACCTCGCCCGCGCCCTGCTCAACATCCACAACACCGGCCTCGTTCTGAGCGTAATTGGCTTTGACTAAAAGCGTGGCCAAACTCGGACTCGCACCTCGCTCTATCGCCGTCTGCCACTCCGAGCGAGGAAGAGCAACAGCCTTGATGGGTCGCCCAGAAAGGTCGCTGAGTGCAGCTGCCACGTCGTTGGCGCTGTATCGGCGAGGTCCTTCGGCGTGGACGATATCATATTTCTCGCCCGCAGCATCTCGCAGCAAGACCTCCGCCGCTATTTTGCCAAGGTCTGGCGCCGAGATCGTAGGGAATGGTGTATCAAGCGGATCATGAAGGCTGACAAATGTTCCAGATTCCATCGCTGCCGGAATCGCCCTCGCCCAGTTCTGCATATGCTCTGCCGTTCGGAGAATGATCTTGTTCCCCGGCAGATTGCGAAGCCGCTCCTCAAGTCCACGAAAAACCGTCGGCATGCCAATGTCGCGGGCGACGTGTGAGCCGTAGTCGGAGATGGCCAGGATCCTGTTTGGTTTCTCCTGTTCAAGAGCGGCGATGATACTGGTGATGATGTCTCGCATGTCTTGAGCTCCGTCCTTGTGTTGTGGCGACGGCGGGATGATGACATGCACAGCTTCTGCGTTGCGGATTGCGCTTGCCAGCTCAGATGTGTTGTGCACGTCTGCGACAGCGATCTCGCAGCCAATCTCTCGGAGTGGTGTTGCCTTTGCTGCATCTCGCAGAATCGCTCGAACTGGTACGTTGGCTTGCCGCAGCACTTGGGCTGTTGCGTATCCGACCTTTCCGGCTGCTCCTATGATGGCGTACATGTTGCAGTATTCTTAAACCTGTGCTAAGCAATGGCTGAATCTGTATATGGGTGGCCCTTCCTGCCTCGGAGAATGTAGGTTTTTGTCTCGCTCTTATAGCATCTCAGCCGGAGGGCAGCGGATGACAGCGCGGCGACGGTTGAGACGAGATTCGGTAGGGCGTCGATGTGACGCACTCGATCGAGACGGCTCAGAAAGTAGACTATCCGAAGAGTAACGCATCCCGCTGAAGGTATGTCTATGATTCCAGACCTTCGCCTCGTGACGATCAATTCCCAGAATAGGCGACAGGTCAAACGCCAAGAACGAAAAAAGTCGCCGAGACCAGCTGCTTTGTCCTGAAGTCGAGAACGGCAAGACATCACAGCATACGAGCAAGACCATACTTCGGAGGGGTGAGACAGCCCTACTATACCCTCGTTGGCGTGCCTACTTTTCGTACTCCTCACTATCTACTTTCGTCATCACGGCCTGCACTTTCAACCCACTTATACTATTCCCCGACAAACATATATAGACGGCGGCAGCCTCAACAAAAAGCTACATCCCGACTTGTCTCGAAACTCGCAGTAGCTACCTCTATATTTGATGCAGCTCTACGCGGCGAGCGACAGCACGATGGACTTCACCGCTCTCCCCACGCCAGGGACGACCACGCACTTTCTGGACTTCGAACCCCCCAAAGACAGACAATGCTTTCGCCCAGACGCACAAAGGCAGGCACGGCAGACTCTTTTGTCCAGCTCATACCGACGACACCCAATGTGTTTCTGCGCCTGCAGTTACACCACCATTGGCATGACTTTGCTATGGGGCTCGCTCCAATGCTATCTGTCGTCTTATCACCTCAAAGCCCCGAGCATGACATGGTGTGAGCGAGGACGGACAATGAGTATCGAACAAAGCATTGTTGTGCATGTCAGGATCAACGAATGGAATGGCAATGGACCTTGCACTAGGAGTGTTGTGTTATGTGTTGAGCGGCGCAGTTTGGACGGTCGATGGCTCAACGCTGAACTATAAATCGACTGCCCTTTTCGCTGCAACGTCTTCCTCCAATTCCTCACCACACACCACCACCGCTCCGACACTCCCAAAATGGAACCCGAACGTCTCAATACACAGCAACTTCTGCCACACTTCAGCCTCCACAGAAGTTCCTCAGATCCAGAAGTCCGGCCTACACACCTCCACTCCTCTCCGCAACCAAACAACAACACCTACCTCACCAAACCGTTCAACATGCCTTCGAACCACAAGCAGACCCCAGTCCGCCTTTACGTCAAGGATGGCAAGGACCTCCACTTCATCACGAACGTCAACCGCCGCATCGCAAACTACCTCTCGCCAGCCATTCGAGAGCAACTCAAGGCTGGCGGAGGACCTGTGACAAGGATGGAGTGGTCTTCGAGGCTCCCTTCGTCAATCGTGAGTCTGCGCGGACCATCGCCGACTGGATGAATGGATACGATACCCACGGCGAATATGAGACTCAGCAACTCACTCTCGAGCACGTTGGCTCTGACAACTTCAGCCAACTTCTTCACGTCTACCTTGCTGGGTACCATCTCGGCATCGCTCGCTCCATTCGCGGTGATGTTCTCTACAACATCATCACCAACCACGTTTCCTCGGCACAGCTGAGTGCTAACGAGTTCAAGCTCGTGCACCAGCTGACTGGGTTCTCTCCGAGCGTCTTCACGAAGTTGCTTCACCACTACGTTGCGACGAAGATTAGCGGCACCCCATTCCCGCAGCACGAACAGATCGAGCAGTACTGCGATGAGGCTGGCCTTCGCCGTCGCCTGAACGGTATCGAGCGACACATCCTAAAGGGCAACTAGGATGTCGTTGCTGCCCACACTACACTTGCTGCGACCTTCAACTCGCAACACCCCTGCACCTTCTACCCCCTCCGACATTAACTGCTTCACCCACGAACACCTTTGACCCCCGGCACCTTTGACCCCAGCACCTTCGACCCACATTTTCTTTGAGTACTTTGGTTTTGGGATGGCGTTTGGGACTGATTTTGGGACATGGGAACACTTAGACTGACTATCACATAGGTTTTGGGATAGGGGACATGGAGGACAAGAGAACTATGTACATTAAAGCGCTACGGATGAGCCTGTTGATGCTCAGTAGCCGAAACACCAAAAAAACCCTGACAAAGTTCCACCTTTTCTTATATCTCTTGATTATATTCGTTCGAACAGCAACAACATTTGAAACTGCAGGTAGACCAGATGCTTGGAACGCAGGGCAGATCTCATAAGAGACTACATGTCCCGCCTAGAGTATCTCATTGAGTCTTACTCTGTTACTCATGCCCGAAACATGCATCGCAGAACAGAAAATCCGTTGTCTCGTTGCGAGACCCTGATTCAGAATCGTAAGTCGAAGAGGCGGAAGGGTACATAAACCTGGTGCTGCGTTCGATACCATGCTTGTTTCCATAATCAATTGAGCTATATTGCTGTGACTTCCCTGTTATACACTTTACTTGTGCTCTATCGTTAACTTATTGTACCTACTCTATATGCGTCGCTTCGTGATCACCCGAAAGCGACGCAGGACGTCCTCGCCAAAAGCAAAATCATTGAACCCACCTCCACGAAAACAACTCCAGTTCAACACAGCCGTCAACGTGTCCATTCGCCCAAGCGCATCCAACAGGGGTCTTCGAAACAGCACCTCCAGCAGATCCAACCTCCTCAGCACAACCTACAACAACCTCCACACCAGCCAACATGCCATCCTTCAACAAGAACGCTAAGATCAACGTCTACATCAAGGAGGGCTAGACGGTTACTTTCGTTGCTCGCATCGATCGCCGCAAGGGCGTCATGCTGTCTCGCGCCATTCGCGAGCAGCTCGATGCCGGAGGCTGTGTCGAAATCACTGACCGCGAGGGTGTTTTCTTCCCTCAGCACGATGTCGATCGCAAGTCCATTGGTGTCCTCATCGAGTACATCAACTCCTACGACACCAGCATGGAAGATCGCTCTGCTCAAGTGCTGTCGCCAGCTCACGTTGGGTCCGACAACCTGGAGAGCATGCTTCGTGCCTACGCTACGGCTCATCACTTCAAGCTTGCTATGACTACGCGTGGTGACGGCCTTCGTGAGGCCATCGTCAAGAAGCTCGGCAGCGAGCCGGCCACGCTCCAGCAGCTCCAGCAGGTGCATAAGTTCGGCTCATTCGACTACGGACTCATGTCTTCTGCTCTCCATGCATTCGTCGAGGCGAAGCTGAGCAGCAACGGCGCAAAGGACGAGGCAGAAGTTGAGGCCTTCATCCACCGCATCGGCTTCGGCAACAAGTTGGAGGGAATTGAGTACTTTGTTCGTGCTCAGACTGAGAAGAAGGGATCTGGCTCGAAGATGGCTGTTGTCTAGGTGGCAAGGCGGTGGACTTGGTGACTGGTCGGTGTTGATTTCTCATCAGCAGACTAAACTACTACGGCTTTTATGTTGCTGCACAGCAAGGCATTTGGACTTTTGGGTTTTTGGGATAGGATCAGGATATGGATTTGCGGAGAGTCAGGGGCACTTCAACTTCTAGCACTGTTGTACTATAGCTACCGAGGGGACTGATGATCCTCCCAAATCGGCGAAGCAGTTTCACATTCGGCATGATACTTTTCTTTCCCAGCTGATTCTCCCGTGAGTGAATGATCCTTAGCGCCCGAAGTAACGTGTTCTGCGCCCGTGCGTCGCGCTAGTGAAGATTCGCCTCCGACCTCTTGAAAGCCACCGCTGCTCTTCCTCTTGCAACCTAACACCACACCACCACTCCGGCCTCGATTACAAGACCAACTTCACACTCACCTTCGACCAATCCCGCTCCCATCCCCATCAAACAACTACCGACCTCGCCACCAACAACCCTCCTCGACCTCCTCTCCCCCTCGACATCTCCGAGATCAAGATGTCTTCCTACGATGACCGCACCATCACGGTCTACCTCAAGTCGGGCAGCGTGACCCACAACCTCGGCCGCATGAAGTACCGTACGGCCATGCGCATGTCGCCCGTCGTGCGTGACCAGATCACCAACGGCGGCTGCAAGGAGATGAGCGATCCCGTCGGCGTCGTCTTTCACTCCCCGTACGTCGACGCCACCTCGATGCGTGCGGTCATGCGCTGGATGGATGGCTACAACACGTACGCTAAGCCAGAGGGCCAGGAGATCACCCAGGCTCACGTCGGGTCTGAGGAGTTCCCTGCCGTGATTCGGGTCTACGCCGCTGCTCGTGAGATGGGTATCGCTGCTGGCATCCGTGGGAATGCGATCCGCGATGATATCCTGCACTACATCCGCATGTCGCCTCTCACGCTCAACGAGTTCATCATGATCCACGAGTGTGCCGCCTTCGACCAGTACATCCTCTCCTCGGCCATGAACTGCCTCATCAACTTCAACATGGGTCGAAACAAGCCGCCAGACATGGGGCAGATCATGCAGTATTGCCGGTGGGCTAAAATCCATGGGAAGATGGCGGACGTTAAGGCCCATATTGTCGCCAAGCGTCAAGAGAGGCGGGAGAGGGAGGTAGCGAAGGGTATGGAGGGAATCTGAACAACGTACGGGTAGACATCCACGTCCATTGGTATTCGTAGCTGACTCGCCGTACAGGCCACCATCATACCTCGCCATCTCCAGCTCAGCGTCGACGGTATTCACTGTTCAATGCGAGAACGTCGCCCACTCCAAGAACACACCGACCGCAACACCCCGCCGACCACTTCATCACAATGAAGGACTTCACGACCTCACCACCAGCGCACATCAACGATCACTACTCTCCGACTGGGCATTCATGCATGGTACTGAGTTTTGGGGTTGGCTTCTTGGGTTTACTTTCTATGCATTGCGAAAGAGCGGGAAAAAGCGACTGGGTTATGACATTGCATGGAAATGTGGCGTTTTCTTGTTTCAATGGACCATATGAAGAGGCAAGAAGGTCATGGTCTGAGATTCAAGTCAGACTCCCAAAACGGCAAGCAACCAGCCTGATAATGCTACAGCAACGACAATCAAGATCTTCATCGCGGCATCTTCAAAATTCTTTCCTTTCCCCAACTTCTACCTCACCCCAGTCACTCTCATCCAGGTCCACCTCTTCCCTTTCAAAATTCCCACCCACCCGGAACCACCAACTTCTCGCTCACCCTCGCTCACCCTGGACCTCCCCCTTCTCACCTACAAGCAAAACTTGCAAACCCAAGCACATCATTTTCTCCGTCTCCAAACTCCGTCCACCGCTGATGTAACACCACCCCGGCTCCGATAATCTTTCGCTTCCAAAGAGAGGAGACTTCTCGTCTTTGTGACATCCGCAGCCAAACAAGGGAATGTGGCAGGAAGTTTTGCCGGAAGTCTGGCAAATGGTGGAGGATGTACGTTTCCTGGGACGGAAGTGTCAGAATTCGTGAGGGCGAAGTCCGAGTCGGCTATTAGGTCTGGGGTGAAGAGATCGTAGGCGGTGAGGGTTACCTTCCCTGTTGGAGAAATTTGGCGGCGCAGGTTGAAGTATGAATTGGTGAAGGACCGAAGGTCGGTTTGGGAGATGAAGTCGTTCTTGTTGGGGCGGTGACTGGAGGGTAGGGGTCAGAGGCCGAGGAAGGCGAGAGGGCAAGGAAGGCGAGGAGGATTGGGATTTTCGTGGTCGTGAGACTTCTGCAGAGTGGACGATTAATGTAAGCAGGAGAATGTAGAAGGATGAGAAGCTGTACAAAGGATACGGGAGATGGACGTTCGAGAAAGTCGACCCAGGTTGAGAAGAAGACGAACGCACCCAGCCGTGGACATTGGCTGGCGTCCAACCACGGCAGGTAGAAATCCATTCCGGTCATTGCCCGTGCACAATGTCGATCACTTAGCTTCGGGGAAAGAGAAACGGAAGGACAGCAGTAAACCCTTAGAGAATCAATATAAGCCAAAGCGAATGTACCCAGAAGCAGAACGCTCCCGCACCCCTGCAGTTGTGGGAGGAAGTGTTAGATCTATCAAGCCAGGGGTGCAACCTCTCAATGTGTTGTTTGCGCGATGGAAGTTGGTGATCCCCTTCGCAGCGACGGTGAGCATAGTCTGCAGTCCGTCGGTTTGATTTAGGAATAGTGACCCTCCTGTTGCGAATGCGTGCTTCGCGATGAGGTGATAACAGCCTCCTCGTCGACCGGCAATCTGTTTGCAGTTTGAAGATGCGTCCGCAGCATGTCTCCTGTGGATTCTCTTTTTCCAAAGGCGTCCATACGTCGTTGGCTTCTCTCTCCGTATTGGTGATAAGTTCTCGACAGTGTTTTGGTCGACATCGTCGAACTGATCTTGTTCTGCCTCGTTGACAGCGACGACCCCGTCCCACATCTTGTCATTGCCAGCAGCCGGTAGCAAGGAATCATCGTCATCTGGGTTGATATCGTTGCATCCACTCTCACGAATAGAGTCGACGAGACGTGTAACCTCCTCAGTATCGCGATGCACGAGCTGTGCGTTTACAGAGTACTTGCCGGATTGATAGGCGGTAGGCGGTAGGCGGGTACCAGGTCGGCGCCGCTCCGTTGTCATCGTGAGCGTTTGGAGCATGGAAGTGATCGACCATGATGTTGATCTCGTCGACGAGGTCGTCAGGCAAGTCATCGAACAAACGCTGCAGCCGCTCGTTGTTCGTGATGGACTGCATCCCGGATTCATGGCGGTTGTTGTATATCGCGGTGACTGAATCAACGCTTGCATCGAACTCGAAAGCCTTCTCCAGCGGTAGGTGGGTCTTGAGATGGATCCGGCAATGGAAGCTCTCGATGACGCCCGTGGAGGCGGCGCAGCAGCTGAACGCGCGGTACTCTGGGGTTGTTGATAATTGGAGAAGGCTGGTCTACGTGTCTCGTAGCCACGTGTTCGCGGCGTTGTAGATGTTGGCCACCCACGGCCGGTCCACGCGTTCTGGACGGAATGTGCTTGCCGATCTAAAACGCTTTTTCAACAATTGGATGCAGTTGAAGATGGGCCTCCAGTATCTAGCCTTCGCACGGAGACGACAACCAGTTATTCCAGCTCAATACTGTATCTCGGGGGTATATTGGACATCTTCATGTGGCCTCTCCCACAGCCGGTCATTCGTAACTTCCCCCTCCTTCACGCCCGATGCTGTCCCTTTTACCATGGGCCAATCAGCTTGTAGCTTTCCCATCTCTTGCGACTTATGCGTGCATTCCAGCAGCCGAGCAAGCCCGAAGTACATGGCGAGATGTCAGAGAATACGCCAGGTTCATACCTGGACCACACGAACCCATCGCCCCTTCTGCTCGATCAATCTTGGCACTGTTCCAATTGTAACGCCATCATTGCCAGCCAAACCGAGCGCTTGCTTGTGCTCATGGTCCGTGAAACACATCTCCATCGTGACATCGCTCTGCCAATCCAACCCAACCACGTCTTCTTTGATCCTGGTCAGGACATTGCCCAACTTCACAGCATCGATTGCAGTCGTTTTGCCAGGCTAGAAGTCCACTTGAATGCGAAGCGCAGTCGCGTTGTGGAACTCTTGTGCTAGGGAGTTTATGTTAAGTGCGGTCGAGCCGTTGATGCGCGCGAAGTCAATTCCGAGGTTTTCTTCGTCGGCGGCGACATCCCCAGTGAAGATGAGGTGGAATCTTGTGGCGTTGTTGGCTGTGCTGGCGATTCGTGTCCAGCCGTTGATGCCGTTGTGGCCGAGGGCCCAGATGCTCCAGGCTTGGGTGTGAGTCTGAGAGAGTTAGCTACGCGTTGGAGATAGTGGGAGACTGCACTTACGGCCATCTTGCGAAGCAGGGCCAAGTAGTGGAGCTTGCACGCGGAGAAGTGTATGGTGCAGGCGAAGGTGCGAAAAGGCTTAGGAGCGAGGTTGTGTATAGAGAGAGTGTGTGTGAGTATACGTCGAGTCGAGGAGTATATAAGGAGAAACGGTTTGATCTTCAGATCCAGTATTAACCCACAATACGAAGTCAGCTGTCGAAATGGCGCTCTTATGAGCAGCTGAATAGGCTGTTTGCTGATTGTTTGCGACAATAGTATCAGCTGCTTGGTGAATGGGTGTGTTCAATCACTTGCTGCAGGCGGCTTTTAGAAGCACAAGCAAAGCGTCTGAATGGAATAGAGCGGAGCAGAGTGCTGTTGAAGCCAATGCAGAGAACAATGAAGAGACTTATACCGTTTCAGATCAGTGCGTAGAGATATAGGCAGTCTCGAACGGAGGACCGGCATGAAAGGCTGTGAGGAGATCCGGAAGTAATTCCAGGAAGTAGTCATCATCCAGGAGGGAGATTAAGTCGCATTTGGCATTGAGGAGAACGTGCGGCGTATACGTGCGGCGTGTACCATACGCGAGTACGATCTCGGTTTGGAGGTTCGCTTCGATCTTGCATTTTGGATGGGAGGTGGACGTGCCAAAGAGATGTAGCCTCGTGCTACCAATGGATTGTTTTTGTGTGCCCTTGGTGCTGGACGTCCTTGCGTCGAAATATCTCTCTCTGCCACGACAAGAGGGCAGCTGTGGCTACTAGGACTTGCTAGCTGACGTCACACGGCTGTCTGAAGATCTGGATGGGCAGGACTCGGAAACCAGATGTTTTCGGGGATTTCAGCGGCTGCAGCTTCTGGAAAGCTGCTTTTCGATGGTGGCTTCAATTCCTGGCGCATAGATGGGGCGCTGATCGTGCCAACTTCCCCGACGTTGGAAGGGGACATCATGTGGAGAAATGCGTTGCCGGCACAACGGTCGTTGGTTGCCATAAACAGTTGGGTCACGAGCTGACTTTCAGAGCTGGTGTTGTGGATCGAGTACTGGATTGCGTATCGGTAGTGTTGGGAGATACCATGCGTCTTCCGCGGCAGTCCTGCCAGTACGGCGCCAGTTCGATGGGGGGTTGGAATCTTGAAGTCGGATATGTCTCTGCTCTTGCCTGCCTCCTTCTCTCCTTCGGCCTCTCTTGTGTGTTGCCGGAGTTTTGGCGTACTCTCGGCGGATGAACAGCACTCGTCGGTAACTTAGCGGGAAGAGCAGGTTGGTCGTGGAGACTCAATGCATCTCCTGAAGTCGGCGCGCAGAGGTGGGATGATTCACTTGCGCGCGAGCAAACGACGGGTCGCGTAGAATTTGCGCATGGTAGAACGCCCGAGACTTGCAGACCTGACGGACACAATCGATTCTTGGAGAGAAGTTCTGCTGTATTCTGGATGTGTATCTCTTCTTATGTCTGCGCGATGTAGGTGCAAGCATCAGACTCCGCGTATCGAGCACCCGGCGTCGATGGAGACTTCATCACATAACCCTTGAGTTAGCGGATTATCTTCTCCTTCACTCCGACCATCATTTGTCCTCCAGGCGGCTCATTACCTGTCCCTCAGTCGGTACATCACTCATCCCCTCAGTTAGTATATTGTCTTTCCTTTACGTGGAACATTACTTATCTCTCCGTTAGGTATTACTTTTCCCTTCAGTGGGCACATTACTTCTCCGTTCAGTCCGCACATTAAGTGCCCCTTTAGTAGTACGTTACCTTATCCATCACGTAGGTCCTCACTTTTCCATCACGTGGGACATCATTTGTCCTTCAGTTAGGACATAACTTATCCCTTCAGTCGGGACATCGTCTTCTCCTTGAGTCCGGAGATCACTTGTCCTTCAGTTACGACATAACTTATCCCTTCAGTCAGGACATCATATTCTCCTTTACTCCCGACATCAGCTTCTCCTGTACTCCGAGCATCACCTTCTCCTTCACTTAGCACATCACATTCCCCTTTAGTTGGCAGATCACTTATCCCTTGAGTTAGTATATCACTTTGTCCTTCAGTCGGGACATCATCTGCTCCTTGAGTTGAGCGTCATGTCAAGACCAACACCATGATACAAGATGCCCAGCATTGCATGTTAATCGTGACTGATATTCTATCTCCCCCTGAGATATCGCACGAAGTATCCCGTCCTTCCCCGATTCGTCATCGCCCCGAGAACCTCCTGCGCATCTCCCGAACCCACCGCGCCAACGTCACGGTCCGCGGCACTCCCTAGACCCTGACGGAACTTCCCTTCGCCGTCGCCGTCTCCCTGCAAGCCTCAGGCATCCACGCTAGCGTGCGCACGGACGAATTCTGTCTATAAGTATTTTCCAAATCCCCTTCTCAACCTGCTTCTTTTCTCTCCAGACTGCACGGTGCAATCGCTTCCGCCCCTTGGATTGGGCTCTGCCCCCCAGGGGCACCACGGTACGTACTCTCTCCTCTCCCCTCTCCGCTAATTGGCTTCGGCACTGGCAGGGCATTGGCACAATGGCACATTGGCATATTGGCAGGGCGTGAATTGGCACGCGCCCTGGCCATCTGGACCGCCGGCGGTGTTCTGACGACGCTCACAATCCGCAACTGAGTGTGTACTTGACTGGCCTCGACACTATTCGTCTCACTCAGTATGGTAAGTTTCTTGTGGTGTTTACTGACTGCCACACTTCGGCCTGCACCTTCGCGTGGTGTGTGGTGTCAGTAGCCTTCGTTGAAGGTGAAGCCAAGACAGGTCAGTAGATAGTTCAATCAATGGTGTTGTGTTCATCTTCATCTTCATCGTCGTCTTCACCGTCATCGTCAGTGTCTCTCACCTCACCCTCGCTCTCATCGTCGTGACGCGTGTCTTCAGTCTTGATGAAGCTGATGGCGATGGTGAGCGGCGGCTTCAGATTGCGCCCGTAGACGAGCCTCCATTAGCACGTCCTGTTCTACGTCCGTATTCGTCACTTTGCGTACTGCCGAGACGCGCACACGGTGTGAGAGTTGAGGTATTTGCTACTATCCAATGTCCTTCGCACACGAGGCAAAGATGGCCGACGGCGGAGACCTGTACGTTCCATCTTCCCAGGCCGGCGACAGACAGACCACATCCTCCTTGAACTGGGAGTATTCCTCCTCACCTTCGAGATCATTTGCTGACCGCGAGATAGGCCATATCCACGGAAACGACTTCAGCACAGCACTCCTCAGAGGATAGTCACGATCTCCTCAACCTCCACCCCCAACGACATTCCGACCACTCTTCCAATCGCTTTCACCCTCAACCCAAACGCGGCAGCCACCTGTCTATGCGCCTAGTCGCGACGGCCTTCTCAAGACTGATGGTGCCATTCGAGCGTCTTCAGGAGGTTGAAGGAGAAAGAGGTGGACGATGATTACGATGAGGCTGTGTCTGACGGACGGCAGGCCGGTGCACACGATCCAAGTCAGGCCAGGTGTGATGGCATCACCTTTCCCATCGACAGCAGCGCGGGAGGCGAGCTGCTCATAACCGTCACACGAAGACTGGAAAGCCACCCGGAAGGCAGCTTGGAAGATAAGAGGAGGAGATGACGCGTGGTGCCTGTGCTATACTGCTGATTTCTGTGACCTTCGCCGGTCAGCACCACTCTCATCTCTGGCGATGACACCCCATGCTCCAGGAAGATGCTCCATCCCTGCGCCGAACATACCAATCGGCCAGGTGGCAGAGCCGCAGTCTGCAGCAACGACGCCGGGAGCTCGAGGGCCATCCGGTCCAGCATCAGCATCCTACCTACTCCCCAAGCCTCGAGGACTCCCCCGGATGCGTTCCCACGAAACAAGAAGGTCGGGTGCTCATGCCCGACAGTTGCGCAACAGCATGCTTGGCACGAGCAGGATGGTAAGGGCATGACTTGTCGCTCACGGTGAGACGCGCAACTGCTCCAGATCTTGCTTCTGCTCGACTATGATCAAACTCAGCTGATAAAATCATATAGGCAGCTAACAGCATCTCTTGAAAAGCGCGAGAGACGCGGCAAGCATCCGCCAAGTTCGACATCTCACTAACCGGCACTGCAGATGATCGGCGAGGTAGCCAGCAAGAGATGCATACAACGGCTGGGAAAGGACGGCGGGCACCGGCGTTGGGATCACGCTTTTTACCAGACTCCATCACGTCTCATCGCTCGCGTTCATCTCACTAGGACAGCCCAAACAGCACGACCATCACCCTGTTGGCTGTGGATGCATCTCTAACATCCGTTCACGTATGTGGAGACCCAGTTTTCGCCAAGCCGTCGTTCCTACGATCCCTCCCTCGATGCAGCACCTTCCCTTCCAGCTTCAACGAGCACCTGCCATCACCTGTCCGAGTACGACTCACGGCACGGGGCAGAGCCGTGAAGAGGCGAAGATAGGAGACAATACCAGCGCATGCCAGTACGATGAGGTAGGCATGGAAGGAAGGACGCTCCTTGCCCACAGGTAATACGAGCACTCGACCTGATTGCGCTTTCGCACATTCACAGGCACATCCAATAACGTCTGCGTGAAGCGCACGAGAAGGAGCAGAGACTCGGGAAGCGATCAGGAGAGACCAACAGGCGGAGACGAATGGGGATTCAAGAAACGTGAAGAACAATGCGGACGGCATGCACCTACCGAACACAACTCCTCTACCGCATCGCCCCAAACCTAGACACGCCCATCAACGACAGCAAGCAACATGTCCTACAGCTCGCCCACGCACACTTCCAAGCAGGCCTGGCACCATCAAGTGGCCGAGCACGGAGGTCAAGGACAAAGTAGCTCCCTGGTACCTGCCTCGCAACGAGCGGACGGCGAGATTTACGCCGGCGGCGACAAGTTCATCCTGGGTCTGCAGTTCGCTGGCATGAAAGGGTTTCTTTCTTTGGGCTATGTAGCTGCCACATAACAAGCCCTCAAGGCAGCCTGAAGATCAGTCGTTGCTGTAGCGCCAGGACCAAGAACTGAAGTATAGGAAGATGCCGGGTCTCAGGAGCATTTTCGGCCACGGAGCCAGCTGTCGCTGGCCTCTGGAACAAACAGAATCTCGAACACGTTCGACTCCACCTTCTCGCAGGACTACTCAAGCGCTTCCGTCCACACAGCGTCATCTATCGACGTCCCACACGACTTGGTGACTCTGAGGTTGACAGCAGGCAGATGCGGCCACCCAGCTCCTGTGGCTTCTGCCGTATCATAGGCCGAGCAGGTCCAACTCAAAGAACGCGAGCGACTCGTGCTGAAGTGGCTTCAAGAGATAGGCGCCGCGCTCTGCTGCATTACCTGTCGGCGGATCGTTGTTAGCTTCATCTACTCATCGGCGAAATGGTATTCGTTACCAGGGACTTCGTTCTCGACGGCGCGGCGTGCACAGCTTCATCTTTGGAATGTCGGCCATGGAAGGGGCGAAGCTCGACTGCCACTCGGCTTAGCGGATGCGGATTACTCCCTGATAGAGTTCTATTGCCCGTTTCTCAAGGTCGCCAAGGCACCTACCATAATGGCCAAGATCCACTGGTCTTTCAAAGCCTTGGACCCTGGCGGACCCCCCCGAAAACAAAGCACCCGGCTCTTTTCTTTCCCCAAGACGTCACCCGATTCGCCTTTGCCAACTCAATCACAAGCAATTGCCACTCAGGTCCACGTCAAGAGGGAAGAGGATTTGCAGAAGAGACGGAGGATAATCTGGAGAGGATTTGAGGACGAAGGCGACGGCGGCGGCGGCGAGAAGTGAAGTGGGAGCACACATCGAGGCTCCGCGCAGACGATACAGGGATTACGTCAGGTCAAGGTTCACAACTTTGGAAATTGGAATCAGGACCAGTCCCAGGCCGTCAGCATACCGAGGAACACCACAGCGACAGATGTCAAAGGGTTGGCTGAGGCCCGATATGACCTTCCATCGCCCCAGCAAGCTGTCTCTCGGCAGCCAACAAATACTGTAGAACGTCTTCAGGACCATGTTTCGGGCAAGGGGGAAGATGATCGTCATGCAAGGAGTGTGTTATGGTAAGGAGAGGCAAGAGAGCCGGTATGGCCGAGGATGGGAACTTCTCGGTCGAAAGCTACTTCTGAGATACGCGACGAGCTATGATATGCTGCCGAAAGCAGCAAACCCTACTTCCGGTTGAATGCTTGACGGGCGTCGAGCAATCGCCATGCCGTCTGCCACTGGGTCGTCATCCTGGCTGAATGTTCAACATTGAAATGATAGCAAAAGCATTTGCAAGGTCTTCAAGTTGATGTAGATGGACTGACTCTTTGGAGAGATAGACGTCTACTCCGTGAGCTTTGGATTTTGTGCGTGTGAGCACTGCTGAACGATTCGTTGAGGCTGCTGGTCCGGCAGTGCTTGATCTGCCGGTCGCGTCCTCTGTTTGTGCCAATAACGCTGTAGTAGTCTGGGAGAGCCTGTTCGCGGTATTTGTTGTCGAGGACGCTTTCAGTAAGCGGGCTGCTCTTCGCGTGCTGATGTTGTGCATTGCGTGCCAATGCCAGACTCTTGGCTTCTCTCCCTCTCTTCAAACCCTCGAAACGGGTGTCTGGATGAGCATGAGATGAAGATGAGCGGATAGACTACGCCTGAACGGTGTGGCAACAAACCATAGCGCCAGGTACCTTTAGGATAGAGCCAGAAACGCACGATGGATCATACCTAAAACCCTCCTGCTCCTCCACGCTCCCTCCCACACAGATTCGCAACGCTGACCTCCTCGCGCGCAAGCCTATGACGTCGCCATCAAGCGCAGCAATTTTACTAATATAACCCCTCTGAACGCTTCCCCCTCAATAATTCAGAACAAGCCCCACCTTTGGGTGAGATGGCGCAGCGGTTACCGCACTTTACCTCACTAGAGGCTCAGGTATGTTGTGTAAACGTGATATTCGTCTTCGGCAATGGCATATAGCACGGAAGCCCTCCCTGGCACGGAGGCACTGGACGGAAGACCTCCCTGGCACGGAGGCACCTTTTTCTTGTTGCTTTTTTCTCCGCAGGTGATGTTTTTGGTCGACTTCGGCGTGTGCTGAGGGCGTGAGTTCGAATCGTGCTTGATGACTTTGATATGCGCCATCTAGCGCGAGGGATGTGGAATCAATTGGATCGATTCAGCAAATTGCGTTTTCAGTTTGCTTCGATATATACACATACGAAGCAGAATATCAATCGATTAGCTGAAACACACGATCGATCATGGAATTGATATCTTTTTGGCCTCTCAAATATTGTCACGCCTAGCTCCATCCCCGCCCTGGCAGCGCGAACGTTTTCGCGCTTGGCATTGGCGGTCGCGGCAACCCTACAACAAGACACTCGCGCACCTTACTGAGACGGGCTCAAGACGCGTCAAAAGATTGCATCGAACACGGAAAAGATAGCGACGACGCGGAGTCGACGAGGAGCCAGACCAAGCGAAAGACCAAGGACGAGGAGACGGCCTGCTGGTGTCCGAGAAGCCGCCACGAGAAGAAAACTTCGTGATGGATGACAGCAACAGAAAAAGACATACCACCTCAATCAAAGAGCGAGCCGCTTCACATGAATCGAAATAAACGTCTGCATAAAAAGGCCGTCATCAGAGCGGTGCTCTCGTGCCTCGCCCGCAAAGCGTCTTCGCCGCCTCAGCGCAAACACGAAATGGACTCCAGTTCCAGTGAATTACATACCAGCCACCGCAGCACGTACACTGTTCGAGCTTCCTTATACAACAAAAGGGCAAAGGTATCACAGCGAGAGATAGAGCACGAGATAAGGGCGAGACGGAGGGCGGCATTGGATCGAGCAGCAGCTCAGAGATAACTGGGCGTTCAAGCTGTTCGCTTCGACACCCAGTTCGCGGGACATTGGCACCGCAATGTATTTGTGGAAGCAGTACCTGGAGTTTTGCAGTTGTCTGAACGTTCGGCAACAAGAGACCTCCTAGCGCCACCGCGTTTTGCACCGACTTAATCAACAAGAACGCGGAGAAGGGTGCGGTTCTGAGACTGGAACACGATGAAGGGATGCGCCTTGGATGAGAAGGGCGACCAAGAAAATACAAGAGCAGCCCTCCAGACGTGGGAAATTGTGCCATGCATCTAGATCCCTCAGTGCTCTCTGACTACCAGTCCAACTCGACGTGAGATTATGACGGGATTATCAAGCCACCGATACAGCAGGGCAAACAGCTACCTGGAGGACAGGAAATCAGTGCCACGAACTGCATCTTCCACTAGAGGATTGGTGCCCAGGGGCAACGCCCGCGGGCAACCATCGACCCTGAACGGCGCTCTGCGTCCTCTCCACCAAGCTGCGAGGGCAATGGTAAAAGGTAAGCTGTCGCTCTAGTAGCAATCAGCCCAAGTACCTAATTATGCTACTTCATGATCTTGTTGGAACTGGTTACAGATTGGTGAAGATCTGGAACAGCTTCAACATTCACTTCACAGTGGGTCCGGCTTCCCGCAGCCGCCCAAATCTTGGCTTTGGAAACCCGCTCCAGAGTCTTCCACCAACCGACCACAAAACACCCGAGCAAACTTGTCGCAACCTCAAAAGACCGTCGCACGCGCACGCCTTGCACGCATCACGCCTGCAATACACTTGATACCACACCTATACATGAGAGTTGTCATTACCAGTGCCGACATGTCTGGTCATCGCTGGATGCTCGATGAGCGCCTCTGCCTCGACATCCTCCACACCGAATTCGAGAACACAAAAGCCGACAACCACACTCTTTTTGGTCGCATCTTCGGTCAGCGCTGGGAGGACGCCGATCGCAGCCCGTACACCGCTCAACGCCTGTACGAAGAAGTAAGCTCTAGCAACTCGTCGTCCACATTGCAGTAGCACTAACATATCACAGCACCGCTGGCGATGGAACCCAGCGAAGAGCAAGGACTGGGATCGCATCTGCATCCCTCCTACACTTCGAACTGGTCAGCAACAAGCTGAGCGAGACCAGATGCTCCAGCGCATCGTCGCCGCCGCCGCTCAAAGCGGCACCAATAACTTCTTCACCGATGAAGTCGACGCGCCAATTACCCTCAACGCTCCTGCTGTGGTGTACGTCGAGACTGGCCGTCCAAGAGGCAAGAAGCGGAATTCCAGCACGAGCGGATCATCCCAAACTGCGCCAAAGAGGCCCGCTGCGGCTGCCGCGCCCCAGCTACCAACAGCAAACCACCATTCTCTCCTGTGGCAACCTCTTCTCACCCGAATCCCATACCATCGACAAGCCACCCAAAACAACGCGGAAGACGGGAAGTGGCTGGACCTTCTCGAACCACCAGCAGCCGACCACAGAAGAAATCATCTCCTACAAAGCGCGCCACTGTTAGGGCCGGTCCGGATGCAGATCACCCGACTCACCCTTCTCGCTTCCCAAAAAAGTCAAATGCGCCTCCTGACCCTGTCGTCACCAATCCCACAGCTAGCACGACCCCAGCAGAGACCTCGCCAACCCTTCAGATGGTCCACACCTGCCTCGTGGACCTGGCGGTCTTCCCACCCACCTACACGCAACGGAACGTAAGCCGCTTCATTCCCAGGGAAAGCAGGCTCTACAAGTATGGCGGCCACGTAAAGCGTGTCGTCGAAGGCAACAAGACCTTGGACGTGATGATTTGCACGAAGTCGGTGTGCCTGTTGCGCCAGAACTACCACCGCGATGCCAGCGTGAGCGAGCACAACGCCAAGGCCTTGGCAGCCCGCGCTGAGAACGCCGACCTCATGATCCCGGGAGATTCTCCACTGGGCGGTCTTCCCTTCGTGCATGTCTGGCGTGACTGCGATCGAGATGCAGAGCCGAACCAAGGCGAGAGGTACACCTTTTCGCCAATCCCTCCGAAGCCAACGATTGCGTCAGAGTTGCAGACTTGGATCTCGGAGATCGCGTTCGACGACTCACAGAACGGAACCGAGGAGGGAGATGGGTGTGCTGGCTATCGTCGGGCAGGGCTGTGCGACCCTTTCCACTGTGATGTCTGTCGGATCAGCGATGAGCGAGCTGCTGAGCTTCTCTCCGGCCAAGGTCCATCAGCACCTGCCTGAAGAAAGTCTCGGCATACAAGGTTTCGCTAACCAGTAGGAGTCAGGAAGGGTATGGTATATATTCGAGCATGATGAGAATGAGAATACGCATTAGGTCGAAGGGGGTGGTGGCCTGCAGGAGGAGAAAAGAAGATGTCGGCTCAGCGCAGGTCTTCCTGCGTAGCTCGTCAGCTAGTCGTGATGCTCGACTTTGCTACATCAATACAAAGCAAGATCTCCTTTCAACAACGGTGACCTCACGGAGCACGCCCGTGCTTTTCACCTGTCGCTCTCGCAATCAGTTTGATCACGACGTCCTTTGTTCATGTATAGAATCTCCATCCATCTCATCTCCCTTTGTCTCGAATTGCCGCAAGCAGTAATTCTCAGCTAGACATGTTCACGTCTCGCCTCTCCTTGTGCATTGTCGAGCACATTGGACTTCCTAGTTACGAGGACTTGCGGATTGAGGGAAGATTGATTCGACCTCGAAGACTTCAACCGAAAGACACAGGGCGTCCAGGCTTTCGAGCAAGTCGTGAAAAGACCTGGAGTGGCAACGACTTCTACTTCCACGCTATGAAGGCGGGAGTGTCTCAAAAAGCACTGAGAAGCATGGAGAGAGGAAATGATGTTAAGAGACTTGGACCATGAAGCAGACGGTGTTCCGTGGCGCGAGGCATGCTTGCGAGCCTCGGTATTTTCTAAGATGACTACGAGCATGTCGATCGCAGAAGGCCAAGATCTGATCTACGGAATGTGCCTACCTCGCCTGAAACACATGAAACCACCATGATCAAGAAGAACGCACTTTGCACAGTTTGTGGGGATGGCTCCATTTGTTGATTTCAGCATTGATACAACTAGCTGCGTTTCTCGTTGCTGTCCAACAACCATTCGTAAAGCATGCTCTTCGTGACTGGATGCAGCACAACCTCCCACCTTTTCCGGTCCCGAAAGCTCATGCCCGTTTCGCTCCTCTGAGCTTCCCAAAATCTTCGAACCCATTGATGCCTTAACTTTCGCAAAATACTATTGAGACAGCCCCAATCCGAGCTTCGTCCTCCATGACAACGACTGGACCAGACGCAGCAAGAGGAAGCACCTGAACTCACTCACTCGGAACCACCGTGCGAGCCAGGATCTGATCACCAAACGCTCGAGCTTTGGCGATTCGGGCAGCTTGGGCAGCAGCTTGGCGAAGAATAGCAGCCACCTGAGCGTCTGGCTGCACAGGTGGTTGCTGTACTTCAGCAGGCGCTTGCTCTGCCTCCTTGGCAGACGCTTGCTGTGCCTGCGCAGACTGCTCCTGCTCCCACTTCTTGTCCAAGAGAGCCAGAAGGCGAGAGTTCGGCTCGAATTGGTGGCGGGCCATGAACAAGTACTTCTCAGGAAATCCTGGCCGGGCGTTGCGGGCCTCGTCGTCTTCGCGAGTCGTCTGCCGCGTGGCCCGTCTCTTCTTTGCTGGGCGTCCGTTCGTCGAGGATGTCTTGTTCTTCTTGGGGCCTTCCTGCGCCGGAGTGGTACTTGGTGGTGGAGGAACTTGGACATGCCCAGAGGGACTCGTGGGGACCTGTGCGTGCTCGGGTTCCTCCTCGTCCGCGTCTGAGTCGGAAGGCTCGGTCTGGCCCTCCTTGACTGCTTCACTCTCTTCTTCATCTTCGCGCTTTCGCTTGGACGAACTTGGGCCAGCAGAGTTGCTGGCGGCACCTGAGGATACCTGCGAAGCTGGAAGGGGCCCTGCGATTGGTGATGCCTTTGGTATGTCAGTATGAGTGTATACAGCGGAGAAAGTATGGTCACTTACTGGCGGAGAGGACAGGACGCTTGAGTCGTCGGAATCCTCGTCTCGCTTCTGCTTTGATCCGCTTGGGCTGGCAGTCGTGTCGGCAGCGCCTGACGATCCCTGCACAGTTGGAGAGAGCGGTGCCAGTGGCGAGGCCTCGGACTTGTCAGTATGATTGCGTGTAGCGGGGACAGAATGAGAACTTACAGGAGGTGAGGAGAGGATGCTGGAGTCGTCGCTATCGTCATCGGCGGCGTTGGTTGGGTTGGCGTTGGCGTGCGTTTGGGCAGCACGAGACTCAGCGCCAGCACCAGCAGAGGCAGTACCTGCGCGCGGATTGAGTGTGATACCCAATGCCTGCGCCGCGACTTGTATCATTTGTCGCGCCTGCGCACGTTCCGCCCCTTGCTGCGCAGTGTATGTGGTCCTCTCAATTTCCCGCTCCCACATCTTGGACCGGCCTCCTCCATTTCGCGTGGCGTATTCGTCGCGAATGCGCTCTGCATCTGGTGGGACAGCGAAGTTGGCGGCAAAGTGGTAGTTGAACAAGCGAGCGCACTCTGCGCTCGTCTGCTCATACTCTGTGAGTTCTATAAAGACCATGTGGCGCTCGAGGGTGTTCCAGAGGTGGACTCGGCGCTTCGGCGTTTGAGTGGATGCCATAGTGATCTTTGATGTGGAAGGTGTTCGAAATTGTGGAGGGCGGTGGAACGAGTACTAGTTCAAGCGAATGAAGTCGCGTCGTGTTGGATGTTGAAGAAACCGAGGGATGCAGCGGTATTTTCTCGTGTGCAAAGACCGTTCGAGTGTATGATCGAGTTTGGACGCTTGCGACGAGGTGATCAAGAAAAGTGTCGGCAGCGGGAGTTAAGGGTCGCGCAGAGCAACAGCGGAAACTAACTTTCGGCTACTCCCGAAACCTTAAACTCGCAAGTGAATGTTCGCAGACTTCACCGCTCTGGACTTTATACTGCATATTCTGACCAGGATATACATGATTATTGGGAACAAATTTTGCAAGTAGGAGACTACCTTGTGCCTCTCGGTATTCGTTTCGTATACATTGATCTATAGCAGGCGGGCAGGCGAGCGCAAACACCGATGCTGTCTTACACGCTTGAAACAACTGCTCCTTCATCCATAGTTGCTTTGAAGAGACATCGTGCTGCAGGACTCAGTTGACTCCGGCGATATCACGGACTTGCAAAGAGCGATTGCTGCACCCTGCACAGGAGGAAGCATGCTGAGAGGTTAAACTTGGCTGAGTAGCTTCGATGGGAGCTCGGTGATGAGCGCATAAACCTGGTCGCCTTGCAAAGCAATCAAAGCCAATTCATTCTCTTTCTCTCTCTTCGGCAGACAGACCCAAAGTACGTCCGCAGCTTGCTTGAATACCTGGTCTGATTCCTCCCGCTGAGTCTGATTCGCCTGCACGTACGTAGCTCAATCGATACGCCCTTGGACGAGTGTTCATGGTTCGATGCGGCTTTAGGCTTTCGATCAATCTCGGTGGCGTAGTCTTAGTCCTTCAAGTGACCACGAAGGGCTTTGCTGATGCAGGCACTCTTTCGAAATCCAGATTTCTACGTGCTTGATGGAGACTTTGTGGAGGAAGGGATTGGGTCGAGCTGCTGTCCGATGGATCGTCTTCATACCAGAGATTGAAGGTGGAGCCAGAGGGATAATGGATCCTATAGCATGAATCTGTCAAAGGATCAACGAGAAAAGACGAGGATTCACTTCGTCTGTGTCCACCGAAGGTCGATATTCCTTCGTCGAGATCAGCTGGCGCGAAGCATCCAAGCCCATATGTACTGCTCTACCTCGAGTTTCTGATATTAAGATCTTAATTTGTTTCTTCAGGATCAATGAATCGGTTTCTCTTTTGCCATCTTCGATATAGTCGTGCATGCCTCGACTATGGTTTGCATGATGTCTTGACAGACGGGAGTGTGAAGGTGCGGTCCTGTGTTCATCAACAGGGTAAGGGGTCAAGGCAGTTAGGTCTGACCGTTGCTCACGATCGATGAGCCAAGATCTCGTTAACGTAGCCATTGGCCGGTTTGGACAGTCCTCGCCGCCAGCACCAGTCAATCCATGAGACGTGAGAGCGAGATCTGTCTTATAAGTATTGAATCATCCATAGGTATTTCGAAGGCAAGGTATGAGAGTACTCTGTCCATCTATGCATCTCTGTTTTCTCGTCCCTGATGTACGCAGCTAAAGCTACCTGTACCATGTCTCGCTTTACTGTGTGAGTTTCCTGTGCCTTCCTATGATGGACAACATCGACAGTCTCGTGTTCTAGCCCCTTTCGATTTGACGCTGGCCTCAGGTAGTCTTCTGACAAATGCCTGCCCTAACTCTCGCGAGGTACAGGCCCATGTCATAGCTCAAGGAGAGGAGCTGCCCACCATTCTCTTCCTGCTAGGCGTCAGCCTTGTCTACCATCTCGTAGCCCTCGCTCTTTTCATCCTCCGTGTTTTTCTCTTTCTCCTCCTGTGCCCTCTCCTGCTTGTTGACATCTCGCCGACCCGAGCGGATTACCTCCATGCACTCCCTCCACACCGCATCAGACTCCTGCTCCCACGTTCTGGCCATGTCGAACTTGGTATTGAATTTAGCTTGCGGCTGGATGTGGTTGCGCACAATCTCGAGGTGAAATGCCTTGCTCTCCCGTGCTGACATGATCCTCTCCCGCTCCGGCACCTTTGCTTCTCGCAGTGCCACATCTGCTTCCCGCTCCTGGATCTTCGACAGCTTGTCATGCCTCATCTCATGGGATCGTATCGTGACAGGCGTGTCCCTGCCGTAGCGAGGAGCACGGTCGACCTCGGTAGTATGGAGATAGTTGCGAGATTCCTGGCGGAAAGCCCTCAGAGCTTTCCACGTACCGGCTTCGGAGAATGCAGACTTCTTCTCATCATCGCGTTGAGCGAATTGACCAGAAAGAGGCGAGGACAGAGTGCGCTTACGGCGACCAGAGCTGCGGATGAGGCCTTGGAAGGGCGTCTCTTGTTCTTTGGGGGCCATGGTGTGGGTATAGTCCTTCTCGATCTCCGGTGCCTGGGCCGGCATCCACTCTTTCTCTTGCTTGACCTTGCTATTGACGTGACATGGGCCGCACCAATTGTCGAAGCCGTGAATAGGTGGCTTCAAGGAGATGGTGGCAGAAGACGAAGGCGGGCGCTGAGCGTCGAGCTTCGGAGTTGGCGAGGAGAGCGAACGAGGTCGAGTGGTAGTCTCTGTGGATGCAGGGTCGAAACCCATGTCGTCGAGGCTTGATGATCTCATACCGCTGGATGAGCGAATTGCAGTGGGGTTGCTGTTCGAGGTCGTTGGCAACGGGATGGGCGCGGGAGTCGAAGGGGCGAATGTCGAGGGCCGGAACGGAGAGTTGTCGCTCGTCGAGTCCTCATCAACTGGAAGCACACTTCTCAAAACCATCGCGCCGTCGAGTAATGGAGTGCTTGTTCGCGAGAAAGTGATAGTATGTTGAGGGGCGGTAGTGTCAGAGGCAGGGATGCACTTTTTAAGCTCAATGTGTCGAAGAAAGTCATATGCCGATGACTTATCACAATGTGCAAGCTTAGCCACCGGGGTAGAGCAGTTTTTAACACGGGTTAAACAGGCGAATCTCTGCTAATGCCCTTGGATCTTTTTAGAGCAAATGAGGGCCAGAGGACTACTAGTGAATGGATCAGCTACTCGGGCGCTGTACTTGAAAGACTTGTAGAAGTATCGCTTGCAACATTCAAATCTCCATACCGTCAGGGGTATACTTCCACGGTATCTGCCCTGCCCTCTCCTCTATTTACTCGAATTGCACACAGTGATACAACGGAAGTTACGGACTGATCAACAACTTTCTTGTGTTGTCTGATTCGAGCTGTCACTTTCACGTTCTCGTGTGGTGAGGGAGAACATTCCGACGGGAAAACGTCAGCTACCCCCCAGCAACCGAGGCCACCACTCCAGCGATCCCTCTGCCAAACTTGTACTCGCAGAGCGAACTGCTTGCTCCTGGTCAATCAACCTCTCCCGAACGCTCTCGCATCCACCGCGTCCAGAGTCGTTTCAATACCCACGGCGGTCTACTCTTCCAGTCTACGTCCTCCTCGCTCGTTCCTGAAAAGCATAAATATCGGAGTTGATGTGTTGAGATACTTTCTTCGATCTCGATATCATGCGTCCCAGGCTCTCCTGCGAGAAGAGAAGTCTCCAGTGTCGATCACTTTCGACACCAAGCTCGTCGTGCCACGGTGTGGGCTCGCAGCCTAATATCTTGTAGTTGAACTTGGCAATTCGACGGCGGGTGAAGCGTCGGGTGGTAAAGTCAGCGCACTCATGGAGTCTCTTTGCAATCCTGAAGATGTCTCCCAGTTTACAACTCCTGATGATCACTTGCGCCTTGACCCAAACAAACGCCCTTAGAGCTGCAGTCGGAGGCCTATGCTGTAGCCATTCCAGCGGATTCGCTTTGTTCAAGATCGTCAACCTGATGTCCTTAGGTTGGGAGCCGAGTAACATGTGAAGTTCAATAGCATCAGTCTTTAGGGCCTTGACAATCTCATCATAGCAATTGATTTGAAGCTCGATCAAGGGATCCTAGGCTGCGTAGCGAATTTCCATCGTTGGAACGGTGCCGACACCAGCCCAACTCCACTCCACAGATTCGAATCCGAGTGGATCGCAGACGCAGGCACCACGAATCCATGTGTGATTGCATAGTATGTGTTCACGGAATAGGAATGGATTGTGCTGGAAGCCGTTCCCCGCCGCGTCATGGTTCAGGCAGAACCCCCTACTTAAGCTCGACGAGCCTCTGACAGTCGCTTCGAAGGGTCCACCTGCGACAATGCAGTTGCGAAGATACCGATCGCCTAGGTATTCCATGATCATGAGGCACAGCTCCGGAAGTCCGAGTGTTCTCGCACAGGCATTTCGATGCGTCGCCTTGTCCGCTGGATTCGAAGCCAGAGTCTTGACAACGCCATCAGCCATGGCCTGCGTTCCTCGTTTTCTCGTACGGTTACGAGAACTTGCGAGCCGTCTATCAGCTCCTCGTCGTTTCGAACCACGCAAGTCCTCAGTAGGGCGAGAAACCATAACGAAGGAATCTCTCCGCACGACTTTACGCATTTCCAATGGTTTCCCGCGTCTGGTGTCCACAGGCACGGTGCGCCTCAAAGGTCTCGGGTTCCTGAGCGACCTGATAACGGTGGACGCGAAGGATGTTCGGCCAGGATGGTGCGTTCTCTTCTTCGCTGGCCTGGAAAGTGAGGACCACGGCTTGGGTTTGCGCTTCGGCGGACTGGCCTTACGGCGATTATATCTGTGCACACCAGTGTCGGTTTGGGCCGGGTATCTGCTAGGCGCGGTCATCCTGCATTATTCGATATAGTGGTGATCTTGTGCAGAGGTCAGTATTTTGGGAAGAGTGCAAGCAGACGAGTTCCTTCTCTTCGTAACTTAAGTACAGGCAGCATGGCCCACTCTTTTCTAACCGGCCATAGTCGATGGAGTTCTTTTGATTTGCGTCGCCGATGTATTGAATGGGCGACCCAAAGATGGGTACGTGTCAGCGAAATTCAGAGCCGTAAGACTAGATTTTAAAGTGAAAGTCAAACCCTGGATCAGGCCGTGGTCCGCGTGAAAGCTTAAGTCGACTTCACTTTTCACGAGTTACGTTAACGAAGCCGTGATCGCAATTCTCAATCAGCGATATAGAGGCCACTCTACTACACGCCGATGAATATCGTGCCTCGAGTAGTGGGGGTTGAATTGAGTATGAAAGGAAACTCCTTTTTCGCTCCTATAGACTACTTTGCTGGATTGATGAGACAGTAAAAGACTGGCTGCTAATATGGCAATACTCCTGCATTTAACCTTCGTCTCCACGCTATTCGCAATCTCTTTTTCCGGTGTGTATCCTCGATGGCCTCAATGCTGCAGAAGAGCCTGGAGCCGACGAAGCTCTCGCAGCTCGTGTCTTGTACCAGGTCACATCCGTCGCATCCGGCAAGATGATAAGCTCCGCCTAGGGCATGATGATCGCAGGGAACGTACTCGCCATGAACTCCCGAGCTTCAGCGTACGTCGCCCCCACCCAACGATCAGCAGCGTCGCCCTTCCAGAACCAGCAATACTTTGGCCCGTCGTCACCAACCACAGCCTTCAGATGCGATGCATTGAAGAACGTCTTCCAGCCAGCATCTTCCACGGTGCCGGTCTCTTCGTCGATGATCGTGGCTTCGCCTGTGAATGTCTTGGCGTCGATGGTGTTGGCACATTCGAGGAGGTTCTTCGCAATGCGGATGAGGGAGTACATGCGCAAATTTGTGATGTCGATGGTGATCTCTGCCATGTGCCACTCGATTGGAGAGGGGGGAGCTTGCCACTCCTTGACCCAGGTCATGGTCTCGGGGTTCTGGATCACGATCTTGACGTGCTTAGCCGGAGATCCCAGGCGCATGGCGAGAAGCAGACTGCCAGAGTTGAGCGTGGTGGTCAGCGACTCGGCCTCCAGGAAGCGAAGCTCAATCGGTTCGGCGCCTTCGGTAGCTGTGTGGTGGGTGAGGTCGATCTCCATCTTGGGAAGTGGCTCTCCGCCTTTGTCATCTGCGAACCTAGGCATTGACTCCCACATGTCGCAGCCACATCCACTGCGACGCTTGTGTCCGCAGAAGACACTGTGCCAAAAGAAGAAGGGGTTGAAGGTGAAGTGTGTGCTTGAGATCAGGGAGACGTCGGGGTCGTAGTCGAGGAGCATCTCCTTGCGAAGATGTGGGAAGGCACGAATGGTGTCAAGGAAGGGACCGCCAGCCACTGCGGCATTGCAGAGGTCGTAGTCCCAGAGGTGGTCGAGCACGGCAGCACACAGCTCGGGTGTCTGGAGGACTTGGTCACGAATAGCACGTGGTTCGGCGTATCCGAGGAGGTTCAAAGCCATGGCGCCGAGATCTTGGAAAGTCGAGGAGATGGTTGTGACTTCAGCGTCTTCGTTGGCGGGAACGGTGTCGTTGGTGGTAGCGGGCGTGGAAGTAATCTCGTCTGCGAGGACTTTGCCTGTCGTATCATTAGCTAGGATTCTGATATCAATAGGCTAAGACTTACAATTAGCCGGAACAGTCGGTGGACCGTCACGAGAGACGACACTCAGCTCGTCGGCGGATGGCAGCGTCGGTGGGATGCCTTCGAGATGCTGTTGTTGGTCGGACATCGTGGAGTTGGTGTGAGGACGATGAGAGGCGAGTATCGAGTGCTGAAGACGAATATCGAAGAGTGGTGGGCGACGAAATTCGATGCGTGTGTGTAGTTGCAGCGTAGCGGAAGCCGAGTGGTGTTTTAGCTGCCAAGCTGCGGAATTTGTGCACGGGCTCGCACGAGCCAACAGCTGCACGTGCGTCTTGGCACGGAAGTAACATCCTTTGTATTGTATGTCTTTTCACATGTGGTAAACGTATAGCGGCATACCGAAAGACCTACTAACAGATGCAGAAAAGCGATCGACTCGGTGATAACAGGAGCGTGAACATTGGTCATGTGGCTACAATCAGGCCGTCGACGCAGACCTATTTTACGGCACGCTGCCAACATTGGCAGCTTCCTATCTTGAACAGGAAGTACAAGTATCATACAGAGAGTGCTGTAGCACGGAGGAAGTGTAGAGAGCTATCAAGGAGTCGAGACGCAGGCGCCATGTTCGATTCTTCTACGTGCTGATGTTCAGTCGCTAGAATTCGCTCCGAAGCTGTGAAGTATACCTTCCAGTACCATGGTCCTCCTCGCTTCGAATGACTGATATCTGGATCTTAGAATGACGCATGCAAAAGACTTCCCTTGATGACAGGCCCTCAACCCTACCTCCCGCGACATCAACCAACGACGACCAACAGTGGCTTGACAGTATCCCAGGTCTATGCCCTGTCATCGCTGAATTAAGCGCCATGGGTCTTGCTCCAGAACACCCGTGACACATCTCCAGATCTTGTAGGTGGTAGACCTCTCATCGTGTAGCTCAGTGACGTGCGGGTGGTGCTACTCGTCCGGCACTAGCGAAGGGGTCGGCAGTTGCCTGTTGCCGTTGCGGAGGGCAAAAAAGTCACAAGCCTGGGCGTACGACGCTCCATGCCACAACGGACGCAGTTCCTCTCTCGACGAGAACCAGTAGTACTTTGGCGCGTCCGACACCACTGCCTTCAAATCCGATTTTTTGAAGAAAGCCCCCCAACTCGGATCGGAAACCGTGCCCGTCTCCTCGTCCCAGTCGGAAGCTTCTCCTTTCTGCATCTTCTCATCTATGAAGCTCGCGCATTTGTACAGGGCAATGGCGATGCGGTAGATGGAATACATGCGAAGGTTCTTGTTGTCGATGACGATCTCGGCAGTGGTCCACTGCAGAGCGCAGGGAGGCGCCTGCCAATCATGCAGTCCGTTCGGGTGCCCAGAGTTCTCGATGACAATCTTGACCTGGCTGGGTCTGGAAGCAAGACGCATGTCCAGGAACACGCCGCGAGAGTGCAGGCCCTCGAGCAGGTCTTTCGCGTCGAAAAAGCGAACCTCAAACGGCATCTTCTGGCCGGTCATGTTCAAAACCATCGGCGGAACTCAGTAAGCGTTGTTTCGGTCGATGAAGTCCACTGATGCAAGGTATGAGCAGTCGCAGTGGTAGTTGCGGATGTGGCCACAATTCATTGTGTCCCAGAACATGATGCCTAGGCCTGGGTAGTTGGCTACATCTTTGCACTCAAAGCCCAACATCTTGCCAAGGGTTGACGAGCCCTTCACCGTCGCCAGGAATGGACCGGCGGCCTGCACTGTATCGTGCAGATCGTACTCATCGTCGTGGCACTCAAGGATCGATGCACAGAGCTCCGGAATATTCAGTACTCGTTGATGAAGCTTCTCAATTCGAGCGAGTTTGAGTTGGTGCTCCGTCTCAGCAAGACGGTGGAGGCGGTCAACCATGTCGCATAGCTCTCCAAAAGCGACAGAGATACTTGAAAGGGAGGACAGAGGCGAGGAGAATGTGGTGGTGGAAGCAGTTGAAGAGGTTGATGAGGACGCAATAGTCGAAGATGTTGCTGTCGGTGTGGGAGAAGACATCGTCATCAGTTCCGACGGTGCAGTTGAAGAGAAGCGTATCGTGGATAGGGGCAATGCGGTCGGTGGGTTCGGCGTCGTGGAGGCGAGAATCGCAGATGTGGACGATGGCAAGAGTGATGACGCCGCAAGACTCGAAGAGGATGGTGAAGGGGTTGCGGCGTTGGGTTCGATGGCTGCGGCAGCGGTCTCGATCTGCCCGGCCGGGGAGTCGCCTTTCTCACAGTTAGCAAGAGGTCTGCTGCAGATACGCCGCCATCTACCCTCGGCCAAGACATCTTGTGGGTTATCGGGGATAGAAGAAAGTCGCTCCACGGCGAAAGGCTTCACGAGCAGTCGCATGTTGACGCTCTTAGATGGAGACGATTGGAATGCAGCGGCAGGTATCAAGTGCTTCGGCCTCCTTTGCAGCGATGTGTAATAAGAGAAACCGATGTTTGTCGGTGGGGGAAGGTTTGTCGAGTTGGCGTGGCAATTGTGTAGCGAAGTGGTACTATCTGGGTATAGACTACCTCTGTACGGACCTTCAAAACCCCAGCGCTGCACTTGCTTCTTTGCACATGCCTGCATCTTGTGTGTTTTCACGCATGAGACAGACGCGGGTAAAAGTGTGTAGGGTTGATGAACATGTGCATGAGTGCAGTCTATACGTCATTAGATGTCTTTTGAAAGAGCGGTATGGACTATATAGGCGATGGCGTAGAACGTACGACTTCCCTACAACGTAAGGTTATAGAACAGTACTAAGGGAATATAGAAAGAAGACATCAGAACTAAGCGTTTTTCCTGGTGATATGTGCCTACTAGCGCCCTAGGAAGAAATCCTGTATAAGTGCAACTAGTAGGACCTTCAAGACATGCACATGCTTTGTCACACATCTCCTAAAAGAGGCTGAAGATTCCAAAAAGTACGCACAGAACTCCAGCGGTCGAAATGCCTCAGTCTCAGCCGAGTGGGACGTCACGCAAAAGGGGAGATCCTAGTAAGTGGAAGTCGCCGAGAAATTTTCGGCGAGGAAGTGATTGACTTACAGCTAGGTGGAGAACATACAGTTGGAAAGCATGTCGTGAGATCAGGGAAGTGAAAATTGGGATTGCAATATGTGGAGTCTGAAAGAAATGCTTACACTCTAGATACCATATCAATCTTAGAGCCAAATCAACACTCGCCGCAAGCCAACTAATTCCTCTCTCGGTCGCCAAAATCCTCCGTCCTTGGAATCCTACTCGAGTCTGATGTACCCCTTCAGTGCGTTCCTCATATCGCGAACCTCTTCCTTCATGTTGTGGAATGCTTTGCGCAACTTGGACCGCTTGCACGGCTTCATGGAGCCTTCCACTTGGTCAGCGCCACCGGTTGAAGAAGTGCTCGTTTCGCACTCTCCGAGAAGTGGCATCTCCTCGTCCGACGAGTCGCTGTCGTATTGGTTCTCGTACTCCGAAGACGCGAACTTGATCGCTGGAAGTCGCCTTTGAGTCGCGGGCTTGATCTGTGCCTGAAGCTGGACTGGCACACACTGGAGGTTGACGGTGATTGATCTGCCCTGGCTGATGATGTGGACGGCGACGTCTCGCTCAAACACCTGTCCGGCACCAAGAGCATGCTGGATCTTGTCATTGAGCTCGTCAAGCACAGAGCCGAGGAAGCCCAGAAGCTTGTGGGTGTTGTAGTTCTCCCAGTTCTTGTTCAGGT
This sequence comes from Zasmidium cellare ATCC 36951, assembly GCF_010093935.1. Classification (NCBI taxonomy): domain Eukaryota; kingdom Fungi; phylum Ascomycota; class Dothideomycetes; order Mycosphaerellales; family Mycosphaerellaceae; genus Zasmidium; species Zasmidium cellare. Next base: position 127,282 of record NW_022986959.1, read on the forward strand.
GGATGTCAAAGTCGTAGTGCTGACCTTTGAGGCGGACTTGGACGCACGATGTCAGCTGAGACGCAAGCTCATGAAGATACGTTGGTACCACGATGTCGAACTCGAGGAGCATGGACTGGGCCGTGTGCAGAACGTCAGTAGGCCGACATTAAGTAGGGAGACCGCCGCTTGAAGGCCTCGAACAGGGACTTGCCGGTGCTAAATGTTATGGTGAAGACTTCATCTTTGAGAATGTCGATCTGTGACATGCTGTAGATGGTCTGGCGGATGTCGATGGGCAGTTTGAAGAATGGATGTCGGGAGTTGCAGAGCTCGGCGAATCGACGGTGGGAGAAGCCCATATTGGCGATGTCGTGGGGCTTGTTTACAGGGGGTAGTCAAATGTTATGGTGAGCGATGTTTATCCCGAGAGCTGGAGGTAGAGATGCAAGGGATAATGGGGCGAGAAAGAAGGGCCACAGTGTCGACAACTTAAACCAGCAGCAGTGGTGTCAGCAGTGCGTGTCGTGGGCGTTATTACAATCCCATTGTGATGTCTCGTCTTGGCAGTGGTCCTTTCACACTCGCCCGACGAAGAGAATTGTCCAGACAAAGAAATACATTCGCGCCATTCGATGTGCACACCGGCGCATGTTGTGAAGATGTGTTCTAATTTTTTGAGCATTTCCATAGCGACATGGACTGGTGGAGTTAAAGCCACACTCTTCCCCATTTCCTCTATTAGCTTCCGTCCACTGACCCAGCAATCTCGCTGATTCTGATCACATGGTAGCCGTAATCAGCAGCAAATTCTTCAGCTCTTAACGTGTTGGCATGATGGTAAATGGCGCTTCGACTGGGCGTTTCACTGAAGTCTTTACTCAATTTTGCCAGATAGTCATACGTGGAAGAGCGCAGCATGACAATTCCCTGGTGCATGATCTGCTCGCACTTCCAACGTTCGCTCTCCTTGACAGTCTTGAAGATGACGTGCGAGAAAGCATCACAAGGTGTTCGACCAATCCACTCTTCCCTGGTGCTGGCTCTTGTGCACAAGTGAGCACAGGCGAGCCGCAAAATGACATCTTGATGAGCAGCTGTCAGGATCCACCCATCAACAAATGTTATGCTCATGGCCAGTACGATTATAGCGTCGAAGAGACTTTGGTCCCACCCTGAGTATGGGTAGGAGGCCGCTTTTCGCAAAGCTTGGAAGACCAGATCCTTGAGCTTTCGAATGTCATAACTCTGGACAGCAGGCCTGCGGAATAGCCACTCGTCCACCGATTGCTGTCCCCGACCCCACGGCTGTATGGTCGCAAACAGCCATCCACTCAGTTGTACACAGTCCAGAATGTCATGAAGCTTGGCCGAGATGGAAACGTAGTCGTCAAAGACGGCATGAGCAACCTGGACCTGGCATTGCTCAACACTCTCGGTAGCGGGGGAGTATTGTCTTTCTGCCGCTGCTTTGCAGGCCTGACTTGTTTGGTGGCCCTTCAAGGACCTGTGTCGCACCTGTTGTCCACATATGTCGCATGTTGCCATGTTGTTCGTGAGATCATGCATGGTAGCTACATGACGTACGAGTATGTCCTTTCGTGTGCATAGTACCTGACACTGAGAGCATCCGAAAAGCTTGCCCCGAAACTGTGCGATAGCCGTGTTGATATGGCGATGGAGGGTTTTCCTTAGTTGAAAATGTTGTCTGCAGAGGGGACATTCGAGCTCGGGCATGCTCCTGGCCTGGAGTAATGCAACCACTTGGTCTTGTGACTGCGCCGAGCATTTTGCCGCCTGAGTCGAGGTTGGGAAGGGTTGCGAGGGCCTTGGGCGAGAGCTTGCTGGGCCTTGTTGAGCGCCAGAATGGCCAACACCGCCAGTATAGTCTCCAGGACCCATCGTCGGTTGGGAACACAGGTCAGAAGAGAGCGTGACTGTGAAAAAGAGCCCTGCTGGTGAACTTCACAATGTACAAACGACATGCTCCAGACGTCCAGGCGTGTGAAGCAATCCAGAACCCAAAAGCCGCAATGTGGCTCTGTGAGCGACCGCACAATGCTGTGCCACCTCCGTGATTAACATGGATCAGTCCACATAGACTATTCTGTTCTGATCTGTGCACGGATTAGAATACATCCTAGGTATTGGTCGATCCAACGCTCCTGTCCGACCCGTTGTATTTATAGCTTAGGTAAGAACCTCTTAGATGATCTGAATCCTTCACAGTCTAATTTCCGGGTATACCAACGACTGAAACGGTCTCAACAGCTGCCCCTTGACCTCAAGGGAACGCCTGAAATAGTGATCCTGGCGTAGTCAAAGCAGTTAGTGGGTAGTCCAGTTTTACTAGATAAGAGAGTCTCGGACTGGAGTATTTGTCGTTCAGTTGAAAATAGCATTTGGCCTGTCTGCTCTGATCCATATTAATTACTTTGCCGCCTCAGTGCTAACCCATTAAGAAGCCCAACATGCTGTAGGTGCCCTTGCAGCGTTGCCTCGTTGCCTTTCTGCAAGCGGATGAGCCAGAACGGTTGTGCAGAACTCAATGTCCCAAAGGCGCTAAGGATGAGATGTTGATTCGCTTATACCGAGGCTTGCATCGGGAAGGATTGCATGTGCATGTGCTCTGCAGACAGGTGGTCTCGATCGGGCAGGTTGCCCGCGTACCTGGGACGGCCTCTTCAGCCAGGTGTTGGGGCAAGACGTATGCTCGCGCCCGCGCAATCTGGCATTTATCTCGCGAAGAGAGTATCTGAGAGAGTAGAGCGGAGACACATGTCAGACAACGACTTGTGATTTGGTTTGGTGACCACTGGCGATGAAAATATAATAACATAAAACTGCCGGCCCCACCTAAAACTCACGCTTCTTATCTCGAGTAGCAAGTGACATTGCCTTTCGACTACACCGTAAACTAACATCGTTACTACACCGTGGCCTGCTAAAACACAGAGATCGGGCTTCCACCTACTAGTGCATCGAAACGGCAGTGTTGGCTATCTCAATGATGTCGCTCCCATAACCCTGAAAGAACGCCATCGTTGTAAACGATCTCGTGTGTGCTTTGATGGCAGCATCCTCCAGTGGCTTGCTGAAGTCCTCCGTCAACCGTGACACAGAATCCCAAGTCGCCTTGCGCATGACGCCTAGGATGAGTTTGACAATATTGACACACTTCGGTCGATCATTCTCGGGTACTGTCTGATTGAGTACGCTGTCCCAAGCTTGAGACCGTTGACTGTTGATGAATGCGTCTTTTGTCAGAGACAATCGTCTGATCTGAATCTCCGCCAGTCTCTTGTATGCATCCGAATGCGGGTTCGAATACTTCCATCCCTCAGTCATCGTTGTGATTACTTTGATAATAGCGATTGCGTCCAGCAAGTGGCCGTTCCAAGAGATATCTGGGGCTTCAACGGCTGTCTTCAGTGTCTTCAAGAATAGGCATTTCAGCTTTTCCACTTCGTACGAGCGCGGCGGCTGTGCTTGAACGAACCAGAGAGCTGGGGTCATCTCGCCGGGGCCCCATGGTTTGACTGTGGTAAAGAGCCAGGCGGTGAGTAGGACACAGTCGAGAATGTCGTGGAGGTAAGAATGCAAGGAGTAGAATGCCTCCTTGGAGTCGTCCGATTGACTCGCTGTTGGTACCACTTGATCAGACGACGTCGCGGCCGAAGGTCGTGCGTTAGCACATGCTTGGGTGGCTTGGTGGCCTTTCAGAGATCTCGGTCGAACCTCCTGACTGCAGACGGGGCACTGCACCAGTGTACGACCTGCACTATGTTGAGATTTCATGTGCCTCGAGAGTATGTCTTTGCGTTTGAATCGCAAGCCGCAATCAAAAATGCTGCAGACGAAAGGTGATCCCTCCAGATTGGCGATGGAGTCTTTGGCGTGTCGGATCAAAGTCTTCTTCAACTGGAATGTCTGGGCGCAAAGCGGACAGGAGAAGGGTGGTCCGGTCCTGGCGATGACTGATCGTTGGAATTGCAACTTCTGGTCAATTGATTGAAGAGAACAGTTTCTTGATGATGCTGTGGGCTCTGGGATGTGGTCCGCTTGAATTGTCGCTTCCGAATCGGTGCTGTCGCGCTGTCCTACATTGGTGCCTTGACTCGCGGTGATCTCGTTGATATCCATGGCTTATCCAGTTATAAGCTGAACGGCTGGTCAGAATCCAAAGAGTGTTGCCGTCCACGATCTTGCTGCTCGGGAGCAAGAGTTGAATGCGAGTGGCAAGGCATGATATACTTTGTGATATATAACCTGCCGGTTTTCCTTCGCGAGAACCACGTAAAAAGGCTTCAAGGTGGCCCAGTCAGGGCCAGAAGGCGTAGTACTGCTGTACCATGCATTGCCGAATTCGGAAGCTTGCGGTGCCCAGGCCCAGAAAGCCTTTGTAGAGATGAAATAGATCGAAGTCCAGGCACGCCGACCCTGTTTGAATCGATCGATGGACGATCCATGTCGACGTCGAAAATGAGGCTCAAAATCTGTTCATGCTTGTTTTCGGGCGTGATCCGAAATCTGTAGGGTTCACCGTGGTCTCGAGCGCCCGATCTGGTTGCCTCGTGGCCTCGCGGCTCCGGAAGGATTTGTGGCTGCAAGATAGCGCTTGCTGGGTGGCTGTCATTCGTCGCACAGCATACGCACGACGGACACTCCGGCATGCCCTTTGACGCAGGCTTCTCAATTGAGACTCATCTGGACGATCCAGGTCGCCCTTCTGTCGGCCCCCAAAGTCCGTTCATTGTTCTCCGGGTCCGTGCCACTGGTTTTGCAATATGTGGAATTGCAATGCAGATACCTGAGGACGCTTTTTTGTGGGTTTTCGATCCAGGCTGGCGAGCAGTCCTCATATGACGTATGGTGGAGCTGTTGTTCTGGAGCTTGGTGTATGCATCGCTGAAGCTCGTTGACGTGGGAGCCGCCATGCTTCGTCGGAGAGTTGTGGTACCTCGTCTCTATTAGGACGGGTGAAAAGATAGAGCCACCCCGCCGCCCCCCGGCACGAGTCTCGTGCGAGGGTCTGGTCGAGGATGTCGTATCAGCCTTCCACGGAGGACGGGCCCGTGAAGTTCAGACAAGCTTAGCGTGTCGGCCCGTGATACGAGCACAAATCGTTTAGCGACTTCACTTCACCTGGCTTCACTTCATTTCACTTAAATCAAATACCCATTTCACCGTCGCTTGCAGCTTCCAAAATACACCAATGATATGCAGCACACTCCATCGGGCAAGCCCCGTGAGACAAGGGAGAGAGATTTGAAGGGAAGAGGAGGGAAGCCTCGGGGGTTAGGTCCAAGTCTCGCACCGAGTGCGCTTGCACGGCTGCTGACGGATAATATTACCCTCATTTCCCTTCGCATAATTGACTCAATGTCTGTTTCGGTAGATTCAGCGACCAAGCAGTCGCACCGAGCCAGAATACATTTCCAGCAGGATCGGAACAAGACCCGTGCCATCGCGAGCACCTCGAGAGGAGACGTGCGGAAATATCGACATTGGCTAGCTTCTACGGCCGTGTCCGGGGTACCGACGACTCTTGACCCATCGATCGCACTCCCAAAGTACAATCACAACGAGCATGCGCTCGTCGTCGTCGCGTAAGTTACGGCAATCGTACATAAGGTCCACCTACTCGCCCACCGTGAACTTCGCGTTAAACACCGACTTTATCATCTTGTTGAAGCTCGAATCGAACCAAAGAGAGACCGAAAGACGAAAACAAGATACTGACGAACAATGCCATCAATAACGATCTGCGTATCTGTTCTTGTGGCTTCACTCGCCGCAGCCCAGACTCCAGATGGCTTCTCAATCAAATCACAGCTGCCCCTTCGAATCACGCTGAATCCTTTAAGGACACCCGTTGTCCCAGGCATGCTGGACCCAATCAACGAGACTGTTGCTGCTCCAACGCTTTACGTGCCTGACTTGACTGCGAGCAACACAACAACGAGCTACACAGCGATGATGATCGATGAAGCAGTTCCGCTTTTCCACTGGCTCCAGATCGAACTCGTCGAAGCCAGCTGCAGCAACAAGACCCTGAAGCCAGCCGCCAACTCTTCAAATAACGGCATTATCACTCCATTCGTCTGCCCTCAACCGCTGCGAGGGCAGGGGCCACATGGCTACGTGGTGCTCCTGTTCAGGCAGCCCGAGAGCTGGTCCATGCGGTCGAAGTACAGCAATATCGTTGATCCGAAGACGCCGACCGGGTCGTGAGTTTCAATGTCACGGACTTCGTGAGTGCCAGTGGGCTTTGGGGACGGTTGGTAGGGGCGACTTACCTCAGGGAAGACGATACCACATTGCTGAGCAGCACGCCTATCTCGACGGTGAGCTCAAGAACGACTGCGACTGCATCGGCCACTCCGACTATGTACACTGGAGGTGCAGAAACCCTGGACTTTCCGACCAAGTTCACAGGCACCGTGGGTGCTGTGGCAAATTTGGCTTTGTTTGTGTGATGAGGCGGTGGACGCACCATATCAATGCGGCAGCTATCCTCGATAACCTGAAGGTACAGACGTATGATATCTCTGCTCGATGGATTGGAGAACTTCAAGGTAACGGAGAAGAACATACAGAAAAGAAGTTGCTATAGATATTGAAACTAGCCTCTATCTCAAAATCCTCCTCCTCACACCTTCAAACTGCCCGTGGTCGCAGCGTGTATGTAGTCCTACCAAATTATATAGTCCTGGTCACCCATACATCCCTCTACTCTCCAAGCACCTATCTCCTCCTCCCCCTCTCCTAAAATTAACATCTATATACGCCCCTGAATCTCCTTCCTCTAACAAATGAACACGCCTGTCGGCAGTACCCGCTGACATTCACACTAGACTGGATGGTCTATTCGAAAAGGTAACAAACCTCTTTTCTTTGTTCTTGGTGGCGGCAGGCAGCAGTAGCAGGCAGCAAGCGGCAATTCGACATCGACAAGGAGCTAGTTCGAAATGGGGTGTTGCCCTCATCTTTTTTCTGCGTTTTTTCTTAATAGGGGTTTCTTTCAGCAATAGGTGCGTTTAGATACTTGCAGAGTAGAAAGGTATATTGGTAACTGCTCGAAATTTTGAACTTTTGCTGTAGATGTATTACCTCGGTCTGAAGGTATGTTAGTTGGACATCTACTACATAAAAGAAGGCTTTAGAGCAGTTTCTAGTAGCAAATCGATACATACTACTCTTTGTACTTTCCAACCTAAAAGAAGGATATCAACCTCAAGATCTCTCGTATTGGCAAGCCCGCGTCACTAGAAAGACGCCCTTTTAACTTGACGCTGGATTTGTCGTCCACACAGCCACATATGAGCTCGCTTCGGTGAAGTCCTTCTCCTCGTGTTGTATTGTCCCCTCGCCGTCTATTGCACGCTAGTACACTACTCCTCTCATGTAGAATGCAAGGCGAGTTTTCTTCCTCCTGCTCTTATCCCGAAATCCTACTCCGGATCACCCATCCCCTTCCAAGCCCCATTCCTCTCCGCAAACTCCAAAATCGCCCCAAAACTCCTACACTGATGCGTAACCCCATACCCATCCACGGCCTGCACCCTCACCCCATCAACAACCTTCGCCGGCTCCAGCGTCATGTCCCCCGCGCAGAGGATCGCCTGCCGCAGGTAATCGAAGCAGTGGTGGTTGTGCATGACGTCGATCTTGACGGGGTGATGGATTGTTTGGTTGAGAAGATCGAAGGTCTGTTGGCGCAGGGCTGTGAGGCAGTGGAGTTGGTGGAACATGGAGATGGAGTAGCCTTCTGTGTTTGTGGTGTTGGGGATGGTGAAGCCGCCGGAGAGGCCGTATTTGGAGGGGTTGGGGATTCGGATGAAGCCTTCGTCGCCTGGAAGGAAGTTGTTAGTTGGCTCGAGTGTGGTGATGAGGGGGTACTCACTGGGCTGCATCTTGTCCTCCCAGGTTGTCTTCCAGCTCTTCGTGCCAACACCATACACAAATTCAGGATGCCATTCGAAGACACGCGGGGTGTTGAATGGAAAGTCTGGTACAAACGACTGCGCATTTCGCCGATCGAAGTACCTCAGTCCAAGAAGAATCAGAACGCCAGCAACGACAGCACCTGCAAATCCAGCGGCCAGCACAGCTTCAATTCGATACACCTTCGGAAAGCGGTGAGGGTTCTTCGACTTGCTCGGCGTTCCCACTGGAAGTCCTTCATCCTGATCCAAGGATTGGTACGGCCTCGTGAAGATCGTGCCGATGTTGAGAGGCATGTTGGACGTGTTCGCCAAGGAGCCAAGGGACGGGATGTCTTGTATCGATGATGGACGGTTGCCGCTCTAGAAATGTTGAGTGGGTCCTTTGTGGATGTTCTAGCCTGGTGATGCTGCCATTGACGTGCCTCCAAACAATGAAAGTGGTTGCCGGAGGGGAACTTTTTGGGGCAGCACAAAGACCCAGGATGTGGTATTGAGGCCAGGATTAGGAATCTCCACCCCACGCCAGCATGTGTTAGACTTTGCCAACGATGCACGGATTCGAGCCTTCTTCCTGAGTCGTATTGCGAGGGCAACTTGGAAGATATGGAGACGTCGTATATTTGCGTGCGTTTGGGTAATTCGCAGCTCAGGCATGCGAAAAACGCCCCTGTTTCAATAGGAAGATTGTTTTGCTGGGTTTCGTAAACCAATGTTGTTCCAGATTCGGGTTATACCTTCCGGTACTAATGAGTTTTGTTTCGTACAGCAAACAATGTGGTAGCAGGCACTATACTAACTACGGGCTATATATGCCCAGCTCCTAGATGTATATTCAATGAAGCATCTAGGTTCACATGTATATAGTACTTGCCCTAGATAGTAGCTATCTCGTAAGAGGAGAACGTGGAGATATATTCTATCACGAGGTGAAATATGCTGCTTCTGAATCCGTGAAGCAAACGGGCCAAGCCTCACATGTACTTGCCCGGCCTTCGGCTTAGCCCGTGCACTACCAGGACTTGGCACGCGCGCTGTACGCGAAATTGGACACGTACTCTCAACCGTCGAAACATCACCAACATCACAACTTTCCGCGTGCATATTGCTGGCACGATGCTGAGAGATATCACGGGCAACCCGTACGCTGCGCGGCAGAAGGTTTTCGGCACCCACGAGCTGGTCGAGCAGATTCTCATCCGCCTCGCATCCCCGACCGCTATCGTCCGACTGAGCCACCTGAACGAGCATCCATACACTCTGATCCACAAGAGTTCGGGAGAGCAGCTCAAGAGGAAGTCCTTCCTGGCGCCTGCGAAGGACGGCGGCACCAAGTGGATCGTGGACCGAGATTCTCAGTTCCCTCGAGTGCTTTCCGTCCCAGCCAGCCATCAAGTCCCGCCACATGTCTTCAACCCTCACAACCCGCAACCACCGCCGCTCGTGCAATACCCTACAATCCTCAATCCCGCCCTCCTCAAAGACAAGTACTACAGCACACGCAAGCTGTTCGACCGGCTGGAGCTCTTCACCGAGTGCGTCAGCTTCATCCCGGACCTGGACATGCTTCTAAGCAACTTGGAGGGAATCCAGCACGATGGAGAGAGCTACAAGTGGACCATCTACAAAGCCATGCTCTCCCAGCCACCCGCCAAGCATGTCTGGATCGACTGGGACAAAAGCTTCGACGGACGGAGCTGGAACTACGAATCCGGAGTCGAACGTCTTCATAATGAGAACGGCATAACTCTTGAGCAGCTGTTGCGAGCCTACAGGTATTTGGCCGTCCAGGGACTCGACATCGTCGACATCCGCATCCCACGGGCCTTCTTCGTCGGCGAGCAAGAGTGGGATTGGGTTGAGGGCAAGTGCATGAAGCCTGGACCAGCTTTGTATCAAGCACCGATCGTAGAAGTCAAGCAACAGCGGACGCGTCAAGATCAAGAGGAACTTGAGGGGAGAGTGTGGTCGAATGAGGACCTCGCTGCTCGCATTTTGTCACAGGTTGAGCCAAAGCTAGTACTGGACCTGGCCGACGCGCACAGAACTTTCAACAACATCGCTCGCACGCTACGCCAGAAGAACATCCGCCAGGCAATGTTTATCGAGCCTGAAAGCCTCGACCTCTCAGCACCTCGCCTTGCCATTTGCCACGCCGAGTCCGCCGTGGAGTACTACGACTCCTCAACCCTCACCTACACTCCACCACCTGCCAGCTTAGAGGAGCTGTACTACAAGCCACACCTTCGAGAAGCAACTCTTGACGGCAAGATGGTCACGATCCTGGACATCCAGCGTCTGAACGAATCACTCTTCAAACGCAAAACTGATCTCGTCGGGCCCGAGGCTTTCTTAGTGTCTGGAGCACACGGGAGCATCATCAAGTTCAAGCGACAGATTCAAGCTACGAGCTTGCCCCAGCGACGTAAGAGACTTCCCTATGACATGACCATTTGCCACACGCCAGTCAAGAGCGTCTGGGTTGACTGGCATACCAAGACGCCGCTGTGGCAGAGGGACCAGAGCGGCATCCGACTCGGCGGCCATATCTTGAAAGCATCCAACGACGCTGTTGGCGTCACCTACCTCGACCTGGTGCAGGACTTCATCAGCTGCCGCCGTCATGAGTCCCAGGAGGTCGACGTCGAGAAGACCACGATCTACGTCCCTGGTGTGTGTTTCCCAACAGAGGGCGAAGTCGTACTCTTTCGCTCAGGCTGGTATGCCAGCACACAGAAGCAATTCAAGGACTGCTTCCAGCGTGAACGCTCACCAATCGACCCCGCCTGTGTTACACCAACTTCCACTGCACAAGCTGCACGCCCTCTCTCGCTATTCGAGACGCAGCTATCGACTGTTCAGACGAGCATGCGGCGATACGAGAGCCAGCAGCTGCAGCAGCAAATGCATTTCCCAAATCCTGCTGGTGATCGAATGGCGACCTTTGGCGTCGACCGCTTCGGCTTGCAAGCCACGAAGATCTCCAACCCCCTCTTCACGACCACTCCTCGATCGTCTCCAGTCAGCCACATGGCTGGAGTCACGCACAACCCACTTCAAGAGAGCAACATCGACGAGGCTCGCGGACCGCTTTCATTCATGGACATGTATCCTGCGCCTGTCACGGAGACCGACAGCAACGTGGACCTCTCAGAGAAAGGAGACTCTGACGGTGACTCCGGGCAGGACTTCGCAGATCCCACGGACCACGACTCCGCCGACGATCTCGACGATGAAATGGCTTTGGTCGAGGACCCAACTCCATTTCTTGATCCCGACTCTCCCTCTCGTCGCAATTCTGCATGGATGATTGACTCCGCCGCGTACGCCGCGCGCGCCAGCGTCTTCAGGGAGGATAGAAAGAAAAAGAAAGCGAGCCACGGCGGGATCATCCTCTCGCAGAACACCCATCAGGACATTGTTCGGCGCTTCGAGCGTCGATATAGGCGCAATCTAGCCCATGTCGACCTGTTCGCGACTGCTTTGAGAAAGGAGCCACCAGCCACGAAAGAGATTATGAGAGAGAATATGAGGCAGATCAAGCTGAAGATGGACTTTCGGCGGAAGTTCAAGGCAGCGGACGACGAGATGAAGAAGAGAGAGCTGGAGTGGATCCCGCTGCCTGAGGGTACGCCGAGGTCTTACAAGGAGGAGGAGCAGGAGGATGCGGAGATGATGTCTTTGTTGAAGGAGTTCGCTGCTGGAGAAGAGCAGCAGTAGATATTACTGCATCTGCCGAGCTAGCCAGCGAGCAGCATGTATCACTTCTGAAGCCATTCTGCGATGAACCCATGATTTTTCTCCCCGTTGAGTCGCCAGCTTCATATGCAACCACTACTTACCCACTCTACAGACTCCCCGCTCCCATCTTCCTACGAATCCTCTCCGCAAATGTGTATAGCACCATGCTGCCAGCACGAACACCGTGCGACGAGTCCTCTTCGTCGGCGCCAAAGAATGCGGCGCTAGATTGCATTTGTAGCATGGTAGAGCCGTGCCATGAAACCTCGTGCGAGGCCGTCTTCGAGTCCTGTATCAACTGGGTCCTCTGACATATCGGCCGTCAGGCAAACCCTCTTCGACTTCATCACGAGCTGTATTTTGCTCGAATCCTCTCTGAGCCCTTCTGCATGTTCCAGGGAACTTATAATTAAGGCCAGACGTTGAGAACGCTCTTATAAGAACTTGGATCAGAAGAGTATAAGATGGAGTTGGGCTTGGGTGACGGTTCTACAAAGCGATACAGGCCTGCAGCATGGGATAGTAGGAGTCTATGGTTGCAAATTGAGGTGATCATGTCTAGGATGCTTTTTGATTTCATGGTCTTGACCGCCTATCGAGTCTGTCTAAGAGCGAAACAATGCACAGACTTTGTCCTCTCTCTTTCTGCCAGGTCTTCCCACATTCGTTACCTCTCTCAGCAGCTTTATGATACACAAAGGCTTCCTCATGATGCTGCGACTGTCGGCTGCCCTCTTAGCCGTTGAGAATGGTGTCTCTTCCCTTGACGCTCTCAAACCCCCAATCGCTCTCTCTGCCCATCGCTCAGACGACCCAGCACCTCCGTGTACTTCTCCAATCTCAACCGCTGCCCGTACGGGAAGCGCGCTTCCATCGTCACGCTATCCGTACCCCTCGCCCCCTGCCGTCTGCACTCCCTCACCGCCTGGCGCAGCAGATCGCCGTACTTGACGCCGTTGGCATTGGTAACCGTAATGCGCGCGATCCAAGTGATAGGAGGAGGGGCCGGATACGCGACTTGAGGAGGTACAGGCCGATGTCCACGCATATCGACCGTGAGCATCGTCTGGCTTGGCCGCGTGAGGACCGCCTCCTTGCCCTTCCAGCGGCTGTGCTCCAGCAGCCACTCCTGGCTGAGGCTGGTCTCCAAGGTGGAACTGGTAGAATTGGCCGGGGTGCTCGTAGAATTGAAAGCGGTCTTTCTTGAACCACTTATACGACCGGGCGAACAGCAGGGGGTTGAGCTCCAGCGTCGTCGGCAGTGGAGGGGGGATGACGGGCAGGACGGCGGTGAAGAAGAGCTTCTGTTGCGCGGGGACGGCGGTGTCGATGATGTTCTTAATGGGGGAGGATAGGCGACGCAAGGTGAGGGTTTCGCGGAGCGTGAGATGGGAGAGGAGGGTCTCGAGGGAAGCGATTGGGACCAAGATACCGTGGCGGGTTGTGTTCGACATGATGTGCGATTTTGGCTGGGATACCTGTTAGCGTCGCGCTCTGGGTGAGGATACTGTATGGCTTACTTTGTGGTATGTCGATGTCGTTGCAGGTCAGAAGAAAGGAGGCGCGTAACTTCCAAATTTGGCGTGGGTAATTGTCCGGGCTTGCGATGCACGGGCCACCAAAACACGCATCACTCGCTTGCCGGACCTCGACTTCCATCTACAACACCACTTCACTCCAGACCATCATCCATCTCCGGTAGGACTCGCTGAACAGACTCGTCGACACCTGCACCATGCCTACAGACAAAGCGAAAGTCCTGGAGAAGGACGACATGATAATGAGGATGATCAAGAAACCAGCCAGAACCCTCGTCTACGAGACCACCGAGCTGCTGGAGCTGATCATCGGCCATCTCCCACCACTCGACATCATGAGCGGCAAGCGCATCAGCAATCGCATCGAGTCCGTCATCAACACCAACGCCATCAAAGACAAGATCAACTTCCGCGACGTCCTCACTCCGGCATGCTGCGTCGCCATCAACCCTGTCATCTTCGGCAAGGCACGCACGTCGAGCGGTCAGAGCTGTGGCCCTCCATCTGGTCTCGCGTGGTTCGACGACACCCTCAAGATCGAAAAGAACATCCTCTCCGGCACGATGCATCGTCGTCCTATCCACGCCAACAGCGCTTTCCGAAAGATGGCCATCTGCAGCCGCATCCGCGAGTATACCTCGATCAAGTTCGTCATGGAGACTATCACGACAGCTACGGTTCTAGCCGTGATGGATTTCTCTTACGGCTGGGGCGTCGGCAGCGTGATCACCGTGGAGGACATTTTGGAGAAGGTCGGATACATCGAGCGGATGCAGGTTCCCCTTGGCGACCTGGGCACGCTGGAGTTGAAGGGAAAGGTTGAGATCAACTTCGGGCCTGACATGGTGGTCTACATGGAGGGAAGGAAGGAGGGCCTTAGGTATGAGGAGGTCTGTGCCTCGGTCTTCGCAGAGGGTCAATGCTCCGCTCTCAAGCACCCGATGCGCAGGACATGCACCGGAAGTTTGCATCTGGAGACTAAGGGAAGGAGAGCAGAAGGCAAAAGCCCTGTTTGACGGCTGCGTGGCTGCTGGATCTCCTAGTAAGTGATAATTGGCTGCTACGTTTTTGTTTCTCTAAACAGCACACTAACCAAATGCAAACTAGTACGGATAAACCACGTTTCTTCATTGTCATACATCCTCAGGGTTCTTTGTCTCTGCGCACAAGTCTTATTTCCAGGTCTTTTGTTAAGACAAAGGACGTATATAGGTAGCACAGCACAGAACTATTGCTGACTCCATAACCATCTCAAATCGCTTCATCTGCACCTCGTGAGACGCCCACAGAACGGATGCTTTGAATCTCCTCGGAGACCATCTACTGAACTGCAGAAATGTTCAGGATCGGACTGACGATCCCCTGTGTACGTCCCTACTTCATATAACAATATTCCTTCCGCTATACCTATACAGACACCCTATGCACTCGACTAGCATACAGAATGTGATCAACGTAATATCTGGGCAGCAGCAAGGAGCGAAGTTCAGTCACATGCCAAACGCGTCGCGTTGGTGAATGTTCAGCATGAACCGTGCGTCTCGGCAGCGGCCGCACACCTGACGGCAGCTCTTAAAGTTCACAACTTCGAGTCTCAAACTTCCAACGACCATCATCATGGCTTCTGCGCTTTTGACGTCGCTCTGCGAACGCGCCAAAGCGGCCGAGACACTGGAGGACACCACTATTGTTTCCAAAGACTACTCCTGCAACAAGAACTGGCGGTGCTGCCGCTTCGAAGACGGCGATGTGGTCGTGAAGTTAACTCGACATCCCTCAGGCTGGCTTCTGCTCAGCAGCAGTGCTTTGGCTGAGGCCAGTCCAGTCCTCGCGAAAAGCTTTAGCAAGGAGTGGAATCGTGCGAAGACCGTGGTGTACCCACGAACTGGAGAGACTGTCAGAATCTTCACCCTGTCGTTGGTGTACGACTTCTATGCGGGAACTTGGTTCCTCGACTCGGAGGTACCAACAAGACCACATTCGCCTTCAACACCAGAGCTGACGCATCACAGACATCACCTCGCGGTATCTTTCAGGAGGAACTAGACAGACTGCACGTTCCCTTAGGACCCTATGACGATGACGAGGAGCTGCTGGAAGAGCTACGGGCCAAACATGGAAGGCTCCTCTCGAGTACCCATCACGCTCCATTCATATTCCCGTTCCCTGACGAAGTCTGGCCAGAGGACGAATTCAAACTAGTTACCAGCGATCCAGACTGTGATCGACCTGCAGTCTTTCTTTGCCATCCTGTGCGGCGAATCTCCGCAGCTTGCAGACCTGCTCGGACCAGATGCTGAAGAGTCCTACTCTATGTACCCGATCAACGGCGAGCCGAGAATCTACATGGCCCGGCACATGTTCAAGCACATCAACAACATCCTGTGCTATGCGAACTTCTATCAGTGCTTCGCCTTGGTCGCAGCATACTTGAAAAGCCTCCTAATGGACGATCCGGACATCTGGGAAGCGTGTGAGCAGTACTCTTGGCTCATCATCAAGACTGCTGAGGCCCTGCGCTGGCAAGAGCTCTACGACGACTGCCTGCGTCACATCTTTCGGCATCATTCGACTTTTGGTCCAGGATCCCCAATACGCTTCGCCACACTTGGACTCACCGTGGACTCATTCCAAGACAACTTCTATCGTGCGATGGCGTGGCATGAGCAAGTTATCCAGGAGATTCGGCATGCATTGGCCACCGTGCACTTGCCGGCCATTGGTGATCCCAAGTACAAGACCTGGGGCGGATGGGATGGGGAGGTCTACGACGAGGAGAGCTTTTCAGATCGGGATGAGCTGGCCGCTCTGATTGCGTCGGGCATCTACTCGAACTCTCCTCTCGCACGTTGTGGGCATGTGGCGCAACCTGGCTGCTACTCAGACACCGATATCTGGCCCGGTAAGCACGTAATAGCAGTGGTTACGTAGTACGTATTTCCTACACCGTATCCAAGACACGGTTCCGCTGACAGCACCTGAAAGAGATCTCCCCGGCATCTATGACATGGTCATGACCGCCAGTCGCTCGCAGAACCCAGCCAAGATCCTCGATGGCATGAAGCCAGAAGAGGCAGCCCTCAAAATGAAGCTCGCCGCTATCTGCGACACTATTGCGATGACGACGGCGATCAGGAAAAACCTGTCATTGTTGGTGATCGATGCATCCCAAGTCTTGCAGAACGCCTTCGAGGCGAACTATCACACAGGTCGACCCAAACTGACGCCAGCCCATCATCCGAGCACCGAGTACTTCACCAACTACGACATTACCGAGGAGGATCGTCCGTGGCAAGAGCCATACGAGTGGGAAGGCGAGCCGTTCGACATGGTGCATGGCCCTCACCAGCCAGCCAGCGGCGAGTGGCTTGATGCCTTGGAATTCTTCGAGCTGGACGTGACAGTGGACTGAACTGTGGAGATTTTTTTTCTGGTCCAGTCAGAATGCGCGGCGGAGACAGGGTTGTTTTGCGACGGGAGAAGGAAGAAGGCAAAGTCGACGGTTGTAGGTCGGAACACTGTTCTCTCGAGCGCCGCCCGCGTACCGTCGAATCCTTGAAGACCATCAAGTCCATCATTCAAGAGCACACGGATAGCCCCTTCTCGTGTGTGTGTCTGTTGATTGACTAGTGATGATGATTTCGGTATCAGCATGGGAAGGCAAGCTGCGCGAAGAATGATTATTAAACCAGCGGAAAGATGAGGTATAGAGGAGGACAGTGGCGGTAGTAGAAGCTCTAAGATTAGAATGAGGATCCTCGGGAGCAGATGAGGAGGAAGAGGAATAGAGGTTCAACACAAGTCGACGACCGGGTGATCGTATAGGAGATGGAACAATGAACTCCCAACTCCTCATCAGCAGACGAGGTGCATTACGACCTTCATGACATTCCTTTTTGCTGGTGTTCCGCCTCGCCACCTCATGTTTCCCGGCCACGTTTGCCTCAGCAAAGTATCCACTGCATCCCTAGCCACCATGCCACTTCCCTCCTGTACTCGTCATCCGTCGTTCGTGTTTGCTCTCGCCTTGAACCTCCAGGACCATCCTCATAGCATCTCAAATGAAAAGCTCCGTGCGCCAGTAGTCGATCACCCACTCCTCTCCTCGCTGCACCATCAACATCTGTGCCGTCTTCTCGAAATCCGCATATCGCACCACGCCGTCCTCCCCAGGTTGGACCTCCAAGACTTTCGATCTTCCATGGTATAGCTCTCCCGTCTCGCTGTCGTGCTTGGCCAGTTTGAAGCGTACAGTCATGGCAGTATGCACCTTCTCCGAGAACAGCATCAGCAGCCGGATGTCGTTGGGATGAAGCGGGGTTGTTGGGTTGACGATGGATCTCAGCAAGCCGTACCCAGACGTGACTTGGCGGAGGAGGATAGGGTTGCAGATGGGATGCTCAGTCTCTGCATCGACGCTTGGGAGGAGGAAGAGGCGTTTCTTGAGGGCGATGGAGGTGTCGATGAGGTGGCGAAACCGCTTTTCGGTGCGGCGGAGGCGGACGATGTCGGTGGGAGGGAGTTGTCCCAGGATCATTTCGAGGAGCTCCGGGGTGTTGATGGCCTTCTCACACCCACGGAGCAAGTGGAGGTCTTTGGGCGGCGGGAGCATGTTCGCCTCGTAGGCGTATTCGAGCATGCGCGGGGGCATGCGTTGAGCGGAAGAACCAGACATCTTTCTCGCTGTTTTGCCTAGGGTCTACGATGCTATGAGGGATGATGATGGCGCGGGAGGTGTCGTAGAGGTTGGGATGCCGGCGAGAAGAGAGCGTATGGCTTGGGTGAAGCAGATTTGAGACGGCGGTGGGCGCGCCGTGCCAATGACGCCGGTCACGTGGGAGACTTCTCCTGAATTTGCGCATCTATCCCCACGAATCCACGAGACGTCTACACCAGTAGTATTAAGCGCTGGCATGGTGCGTTCTACAGTTACGGGGAAGACTGGTAATTGTTTGTGGTGCGAAACTCATTTGCCTTGTCTATACCACAGCGTACGAGGTCCTAGTTTACCTTCCCCTGCGCGGAACTACAACCGTCTCCTCCGAGATTGAACGACTCCCAACTTATTCAACTCGTCCAAGATCTCGACCTCGACCCGGTGAATATCCAACGTCCAGCCCTTCCCGTGCTTCTTGAACGAGGCCTAAATGACCGCCTGCAAGTGTGCCACTAGTACGCCCTGACGAGTAAACAGGGTCTCCTGCTCACTTCTGTGCTCAGTCCACGCCTTCCGGAATGCCGTGGGCGGATGATGTCGGTAAAGCACCCAACTAATCTCGACAATCTTGGCTGGTTGCTGTGCGAGGTACATGAGGATGCGGGAGTCGTAGTCTGAGAGAGGCGTAGACAGGTCGACTTTGAAGTAGCCGAAGTAGCTTGGCACGCTACAGTCGAAGAGGACTGGGTTGAGGAATGGTCCGAGGCAGGCCTTGGGCGCAGTCTTGTCTTTGACCAGGAACATCTTCGTCTTGATGGAGACCGAGCCGTCGATGAAGTCGCGGAACCACTTGCTCACGCGGCGCATGGTGACAATCTGCTTCAGATCGAGGAGGCAAGTAATCATTTCGAAGAGTTCGTTCGCATCGAAGATGCCATTGCAGCCACGCAAGCTGTGGAGGCGCTCATGGATGGGCAGGTCACGGTTGGGAGCCTCGTCATTGCCGTTGATCTGAGCTGAAGCCATCTTCGAGTCTTGTGTTGTCAAAGTAGCGCAAAGAGGTTGGGTGCTGCGAAGTGTCAGTTGCATCTCCTTGCTGTTCACGATGCGCCAACGATCACCTTGTATGAAGTCGAACGAGAAGGCTGTTTGACTGCCGTGCTGAGATTTATCTTGCGAGGCGAATCAGGTCGATGTTGTCTGGAACTTTGCGAGGAGCTGATCAGCAGAGTGCGCTGCGATATTTGTCAGTCGCGTAGTATCAGTCTTGAATATATGGTTTCGAACTTTCTGGGATTGAAATCGCGTGAAGTAGGCGCAGAATGTTCCTCTTGATCGAAGGAAGTTGTGGTGGTGGTGGAAGTGTTTGCACGACGATGGCTTTGAAAGGCGGACGTCCATACGCCGTCACGTGGCTCGAGCACCGGCGAGTCACTCGGCCGCCTGCCAAGTGGGAGAGGGCGTTGTATTCCGTCAATATCAGTGTGTTCAAGAGTTAGATATTCCCTGTCGTCGTGGATAGATTGTGCTTCTCCCCGGTGAAGTATGCCTCTAAACCCAAGCAGGAAGAAGGCCAATCAGCAGCAAGAACTGGGAGGACAAGAGTATCGTAGAATGTATACATATATGCCTTACGGGGTCCTCGATTTGCGGCGCATAGCGCTACCGCCACGCTCCGAGTTGGGATGGTTCTTTGTTTCTGGAAGGCGGACTGCCTCGTTAAGCACGTGGGAGACATGGCACAACGATCAATCCTACCTGGAAGTTCGTGGTTCCCGGAAAGTAGCCTCACCTCACAAAGCGCTGGAATAGCAGATTGCGTGCACTTTCTCGATTGTCTCCCCATATCTACTCGCGGCCACGCCATTACGTCTCTGCCCCTCCTACCAGTCCAACCCCCTTTCTCGGGGATACATCTGCAGTTTCGTCGCGCACTTCTTTCCCTTACACCCATTACCCTGGCTCACACAGCCCGCATCATAATACCCTACTCATCTTCCTTCCCCTCTTCCTGGCCCCCCCACTCCATATCGATCTCCACAATCGACTCGGCACAGTCCACCTTGTAGCCCTTAGGTACCCATTCTAGACATTCTCCCACCAGATCCTCCAGGTCTGTGTACCTCGCTCCCTTCTCCATGTACATCGTTGTGATATACCCGTCAAGCGAGCTATCAACATCTTCCCGGGCGAACGTGAGCACGAAATGGAGCTGGCCTGGGGGCTGCACGAGGAGCATGTTGCCGCGGACGTCGTTGGCTGGGAGTGGGGTCGAGGGGTTCATCTTGAGGTTGCGGTTGGCAAAGACGGCGGGATTGAGCTCGGGCGAGGAGGCGTTGATGGTCTTATCCGCCTTCAGCCACAAGTGCTTGCTAATAGCCGTGGATGTGCGGATGGTGTCGAGGAAAAATCTGCTGGTGCGGCAGAGGCGGAAGACGTCGGATGGCTCCATCTCGAGGATGATCATCTCGAGGAGCTCGGGGGTCTCGAGGACACTGTAGAAGCCGCGGAGTCGGAAGAGGGGATGGGATGTTGTACGTTGGGATTTGGTGGAGCGTGTCTCTTGGGAGTGGTAGTCTCGGCCATTGTGAAGGATTTGCTGCTGTGCTGGGCGGGAGTGCAGTTTGACGGCGATTGTGTGACGGGATTGTTCTTGAGGAAGTGGTGTTTAAAGTTTACGAAGCCTAAGACGAGTTTGGCTTCAGCTGTTCCATATTCCTAACGGAGGACACTCTCCCGGCTCGACAGTGCCGAATGGTGAGCGATACGCATTTCTGCGTGCCCATACCAAAGTCCTTCGAATCTCGATCCAATGGTGCAACGGGTGCTCCGGCGTTGTTGTGCATAGGGCAAGCCGACGAGCCTCCATATCTTGCGGTGTCGTTCCCGTTGTTCGAGTGACCCGCTCAACAGGTTGAATACGCTACCTTTCACGCTGAAATGCGACTTTCAATGGCGCTTGTCCGTGGTTCGGAGCGCTGCACGACATGTCCGGCAACAAGCAGTTCCAGCCTAAACGTCAAACCCCACTCGGCGCCGTCCTCATCTGAAACCCCTCATCTTATACTGAGTCGAGTAAGATGGTCGGGACCGGACGACATGGAGCAATTTGCGTTCTTCGTCAGTTGCAGACACTGGCGTCCAGCCTGTTTCGTGCTGGCCCAGTACCCAGTCCTTCTCGCCAGCCGCATGATTTCGTTCCAGAATCTCAGCTACTTTCATCATATCGAGCGCTGTGGCAGGTCCCACTTCAGCGATGGCTGAGACATCCCCACGATGCATTGTACCCCACTGCGAAGTCCACATCTGCTCATTTCCCGTTCGTCTCCGTAGTCGATCTGGGAATGTCAACCTGACGGAAGTTGGTAAGGCTGGCAGCGTCAAGTAGGTGCGGCCTACCGCTGTTTGGAGGCCTTTTAGGGCTACTTGGAGTTCCTGTGGGCTCCCAATCGAAATTGAAAAGGTCGCAGATAGATCGCCACGGATCCAGTAAGTTGCACCCATCGATGGAGCGGCCTTGAACTGGAGAGTGATGGCACTACAGTCTGACTTGGGTGTCTTCCACTTTTCCATGAAGAAGGAGTTGAGCTGCAACGGAGGCTGTAGCTCCCTCCTCAAAACAGCATCCTGGCCAGGCTCGATAACATCTCTGGGATTGGTGAAGGTCACAGACCGAAGCTTGGGCAGATCCTGGATGGCCGAGCGGAATGTGTGCGATACGTCTCGAAGGCTGAACAGCTGTTTCGGTGGGCAAAACGACAAGACTCGTTCCAGAAGCTCGGTAATGCCAAGGACTCGTTGGGAGGCGTTTCGTAGTTGTGACTCCCGCATCACGGCCACTTTTTGCCTCATATCTTCCATCTCGATTGACACATTTTCCAGTCTCAACTCCACTTCGTCCAGCTTTCGTCGCAGAGCTTCGTTTTCTGTAATCAAGGTCGAGTTGTTTGCTTCGAGTTGATCCATCCTCTTGATCAGCCGAGTGAGGATATCGTCGTTGGTGGTTGTGGCATCTCTGGGCTCGCCAGCGAATATCTCGTGCTCAACATTCATACTTCGTCGTCCAGGTCGGCGCATGAAAAGAGAAGGTTGGACTGTTGAGTGTCAACTGTGAAACAGTGGCGAAGCGAGGTTGAAATAGGCTTGTCAACGGTCCGCGCCGATCGTACTACGAGATCCACTTGGCTGACCTCATCGACGCCAGGACCGATATGGCATTTCTGAACTTCATGCCATCCTGTTTTCGTTTGCGGGCCACAAAGTTGGAGGCTTTCTTAGAGAGTATTGGCCATTGATATCCCGTATATTTGCAACCGCTTCCAGAGGATCCAAGGTAGACTCGATCTCTGGCGGGACATCATCGCGCCAAGATCCCCAAGAAACGCCACAGCTATTCTTAGCCTCGTTGCCAAAGATTGTGTAACAGGTTGGCGAATAAGAAATGGGATGTGCGACCTACCTCTACAATAGTCCTTGAGAAAGGTTCTGGGTAGACGATGCATTCATATGTGTGGCAGAACAAAAGGCAATGTTGAGAGCATAGTAAAGCAGAACGATACTAGGACGTGTAGCAGAATCGCATTTCAGTGGTTCGAGGAGTACAGTGATGATGGACCCGCGGTACTCGTATTCTCCTTCGTTTTCTGGTCTTGAAAAGGGTCCCGCGGAATTGCTCCATCATCCCCGATTGTTCTGCCTTGACCAAGCCATGCGAATACAATACCACTTTGTGGCACCCGTAGAGTAGATGGAGATGCCCCCTTGTTCTTGTATGAATCGTTTCTGACGTATGTCAGTCAGTGTTTCCATTCAGGCAATGCTGATCTTCTCATCATGTTCAATCTCTCAACCCAGCGAACGTCACAAGAACCTCAATGCCATCAAGATCCATCCCAGAAACCTCGTTCTGCACCCACTCCTGAACGGCCGATCGAGTGATGGTGAACCACT
The DNA here is from genome assembly GCF_010093935.1 of Zasmidium cellare ATCC 36951. Classification (NCBI taxonomy): domain Eukaryota; kingdom Fungi; phylum Ascomycota; class Dothideomycetes; order Mycosphaerellales; family Mycosphaerellaceae; genus Zasmidium; species Zasmidium cellare. Next base: position 150,093 of record NW_022986959.1, read on the forward strand.
TCGGGAACTCAAGCTGCAAAGGCAGCTGCGAGGCTTTCCAGTAGATAACGACCTCCAGATTTTGGACCTCAACAAATCCCAAAGCCCTGAAGGCTCGAAGAGGATGCAACCAGTCGAGCTAACCGCCTCCGAAGATATCTTCGTAGAAAACGTCGCTCACGAGCAGGCTGATGGGTAGGGGAACGAACATGCGGACATGGCGGATGGAGGACCTGGTGGCGGTATGGGGAAGGTGTAACCCTTTGAACTTGCCGAACTCGTTCATGTCGTATGCGATGTAGGTATCTTTGGTGAAGTAGGAGCGGATCTCGGTCAGGGTGCGGCGGGCCAGCAGCCGATCGGTGAAGATCTCGGCATCTGATGGCCTCTTGTCGCAAAGGAGCATGATCTGTCTGGCTACGGAAGTGGGCTTGGCACAAAGGCCGAAGCGATTGTTGCCATTGAAGAGGGCGCTGAGTTCATGGAAGAGTTGCTTGTTGATGTAGAAGCTTCGAAAGAGTACTTTGAGGCTGGATTCTGCGTAGGGAAAGTTGACGTCGTTCCGATCGCCGTCCGGATTGAATGCGGCGCTGGTTGCGACGTCGAGGAGGATACGATTGCGTAGTTCCCCTGGGAGGCCGAGAAGGCAGGCTTTTGGATTGCGAGGGCTGGCTGCCATGGTGCGTACTTGACGTCGGGGTATTGGGGTGTATATGGAGGAGCGTATGCCTTTGGTATCGAGATGCGTATAGAGGAGGACACGATTGTGAGGTTGTCGAAAAACAGGTGGGTGGTCGACGTGTTGCAGGGTCTGTTTGTTTACAGCGACGAACAGTCTAAATCCCGCAGCGGGGGAGACAATCTCGGCCGCAGGCGAGTCCATCGTGACGTCGCGGGAGAGGGCGAGGAGGCTTTGCTGATGGCTATAGTTCAAAGATCGACCGCATTCCGTTCGAAGGTGCTACAATAGCAGCGTACTACGAAAAATTAGGTAAGTGGCCAACAACGGCGATACAGAACTGCATGTGTACCGGGATATGCACCATATGTCATTACCATGTACTCATCGCAAGAGGTATATAGCAACGAACACAAGTATGGCCTTGCCCCAGGGTATGTAATTATTACTTGGAATAGATGTAGAAGGTAAGCACCACAGTGTTTCAAAACAACGGCATGTCGTATTGATGTCTAGTCTACGGCCCATGTTCAATCTCTGAGATCATACATCTGAAGAAAACAAAAAAGACTAATCTCGTCCTTGGAGTTATAGGATTGCTGTTGTGTGAACAAAGAAGCAAAACCAAGGCCCCAAGAAGGAAAGACGCATGATGAGACGACCTAGCCCGCTCCGATTTCATGCCCAAGTCTTTCATCAACTCTCTTCGCGCCCAGCATCGCCTTGAACGGTATCCAGCAGACCAATCCTCCCCTCTTTCTGCCAGCGATCCCAAAACATGACTCCATTCCTTCCACTGTCCTGTTGAGTAGGAGGCAAAGGCCCGAAACCCGCACTCAACGCACCCTAGCGTCCAAGGCATCATAGCTGTGATCATCCGTCCTAGACAACCGCCCCTCACAGAAGCTGCGTTCACCGTGTCTCGCCATACACAATCTCGAGACTGTACTCGATACCCTCCAAATCCATTCCCGTCACGTGCTCTTGTATCCACTCTTCCACACTGCGGCTCGTACTCGTTCCTTGGGACTCGCTGTCTCCCGCGACAGTGACCTTCTTGGTGTCTTTAACCATGATTTGGGTGCTGAAGTACTTGACCACGACATGCAGCTTCTTCAATTTCACGAACCCAATCTTCTTGATTTCACGAAGCGGGTAAAGCCAGTCCGTACCGTCGGCGCCACAGGTGTAGGAGTACTGCAGGCTGCTACCGTCGATGAATCGTGGGGCCAGAAGATGAAGCTGTAGGAACCGGATGCTTTGGCGGACGGCAGGATGGGGCATGAGCATGGTCATCACGGCCGTTCTCTCGATATTCTTGGGGTGGGTAATGAAGTAGGCGATGCGAGTTCTGTGCGTCTGGAAAGTCGAGATCTTCTTGGCCTCCGTGATCTTCTGGAGTCTGCCAGACCTCCATTTTGCAGTGGCCATGTCGAAGTTGCCATTGGGGTGGCCGTACAGCGGTAGGTGGCTCTTCATCATCTCCTCAGTGGATAGAGACAGGGTTATGTGTCCGAAGAAAAGCGTGCGCAGCTCCCGCAGCATTTGCTTGTTGGCGCGGAATGGGCGGAAGATGATGTTCTTGCCCATAGTGAGGGACTGCAGGGTGAACACTTGCTTCTCTCCGTTCGCCTTGAAGATATGATGCATGGCGACGTCGAGGAAGATGCGGTTGCGAATCTCAGGAGGGCTGCCAAGGAGGCTGGCGCGTCGGTATTCGACTTGCTGAGCCATGGTGATGCAGGTGTTTGTCTAGGTCGAAACAGTTCATTGGATGGCGTGACTGTAGTGGGTTTGGCGGTGGGAGTCTTACATGCCTCGCGCTGTCACTCTAGAGGGATCGGTGATGCGAGTGTGTTTGCGACACGGGAATGTGTTCAATCCTCAAATTTCGGGAAAAGCCCGCGACGCCCGACTATTCACGCCCTTCAGGGGACCGGTCGAGGAGGCCTCGCGAACGTGAACACCAAGTCACTTGTTCAGTAGTCGATGATCACGAAAAAAACATCAGTGGCTCCCCGCCCCGTTCTCATCTTCTATGCTCTCGGTGCCATCAACAGCATGTAGTACAATAGCTTTGGAACAGAATGACAGTGTGCGAGAGATAACACGTTCAGCGCTGCTTTGGGTATCTGTTTTGTGACCACTCTCGCTCTCGCAGCCCTCCCACCGAGCTCCTATTCTTCCTGCTTGTCTGGGAGGCTCGCCACATTCTCCCTCGTCTTCACCGGGATCCTGATGCCTCGGTTCGCCAGGGAGCTGTACGTAGGAGTGGGATAGTAGGGTGTGTCGTTACCCTCATCTCCGCCCGCGGCCTGCTCTGGGACGACATCAGTGGCCGACTCGAGACCAGCGCTTCCCTCCTCTCCCTCCTCTCCCTCCTCTCCCTCGTTCACAGACACCTCGGTGTCGTAAGCCAACCCCTCATCTCCCTCCCGCCAGACTAATTGGTCTTCGGGCTGATCGTCGCCCACATCAGTCTCCTCGCCTCCCTCCACTTCCACTTCTGCCTCCTCATTCTTCTCCGATTCTTCGTCATCTTCCGGGGCACTGGCACTCTTCTTCGTCTGCTTCTTCAACCGCTTGCTGGCGGGACGAGAGCCAGACGAGGGAGCAGAGCGCTTCTTGGTAGTGGGCTGCGCCCCAGATGATGGCGCCGGTGCCTCAATGCACTCGGCGGCGGTGAGACCGCGCTTTGCACACCGCTCGCAAGGGCGCTGCCGGTCGCAGCCCTTCTTGTCGGCTCTGCAACGCGTGCAGCTGCGTGCGAGCATGATGCTGAGAAAGGTCAGAACGCGTGCACGCGAGAGGAGAGACAAAGCTTACGCGGCGGAGTATGGAGAGTCGGTGTGTGAAAGAGCCTGGAAAAAGGAGGCAGCGCTGAACTTCTATGTGAGGGATCTGTTGAGCGTCAGCATCTGCAATGTATCTCAAGCATTATTGGTATCGACCGAGCCGACTTACAGAAGTTTGTGGTGTTTGTGTCTGGTGGAGAGAAGGAGAGAGAGAGGTGCGACCGTGGCAGAAGATGTTGGCAGTCTGAACGTGTTCCGTTTGGTCAGTGCGTCCCGCTTTGCGTCATCGAATTCACTCATGTGAAGCTTGGCGGGGTTCAGCGACGGGCAAGGGTGGAGGATTTGCTTACCATGGATACTGCCGCATATACGTGTTTACGTGGGGCGATTGAAGCGCTGATCTGTAAGGTGTATACTGAGGTGAGCACGTAGTGTATAGCTGAAGACTTTCGCATAGGAGGGATGGAGAAGAGGATGGTGTGGGAAGGTCCGATTTTGGGCTTGGATGATTGTCTATATACTCTGGTAGTTGCTTGCTACTTTCAAGCCAGAGGGAATTAGTACGTTCTCGCATTATTCTCATTGAAAGAGCCATCAAAGAAGCAGTAATTGGAGAAGGCCATCACCGAAGCTTCTACCAAATTGGCGCAAAGAGAAACGTCTCCAATCTTCCCGGCCGTCGTGCTCCAACAGGTATTCGCTGTACTTCTCTAAGTTCACTTTTCGTGCATTTCTGTGCCAGATCTTTCGTACGGCAGGAGACATGGAGAACAGAGCCTCCCTAGCCAAAGACGCTCAACGTGTGGCTCAAGGACCTTTCCCAGAATCGCCAATTCCAGGAAGATGAATATCGTTAATGTGGGTCGATGATGCACTCAACAAATCTGGTTCTTTCGTTTGGACACGCAGCTCATTGAGATGTTGGTATCGCTCAGACATGTGGATGATATAAATGCTCGGGTCGTTGACCGCAATCGCGGCTGCATGTGTCATATTCATTGCAGCGTAAGACTTTGATAATCACGGCCAGTGAGTATCTGTTTGTCAGGCAACTCTGCTCTCAAGACTTGACAGACTGATCTACACTATTCATGATGGAAGATACCTCTGCTGCTCCGGCGCTGCCCTGAGCCCGCCCCCCCGGGGACCTGCTCCGACTTCTCCGACCCCCGCCGGTGGCCCTGAGTCCCTGAGAAGCAAGCATCGCCTTCTAGCACCTTCTGCCGCCGTCAGAAACGCGTCATAGGTGAGCTCTCTCATCATGCCACGCGTTCTTTACAGTCTAGGCGGGCACGGGCCACCCCGCCAAAACATAAATACTTTCGAAATCCCCTCCAACTTCCTCTTCTTTCCTCTCCAGTCCAAGTGGTAAGCAACATCCCCATCCCCTACCTCCCCATCCATCATCCATCGTCATGTACTGACTTTCTCATAGCAAGGGCATACGCATACCAGTGAAGATTCGTCTGAGGTTGTGTTATTGCTGATTGAAAACTATCGATCGACCGCTCTTGTTGGCTTGCGGGTCGGCAAGGAATTTTTGGCACCTTCCAAAGCTTTTTTTTCATCATGTAGTTGCTGTTGCAGATGCCTGAAGAAGAATCAAATTGCCTGTCATTAATCGTCTCACCGTTTCCATCGTCTTCGTCGTCTTCAAGTTTGCCGTGATTTGGTTGCTGCCGCCTGATAAGGATGATATCTCCTCGAAGCCACGTAGAGGTAGCAGATTGCACCCGTGTTAATATAGTGCCAAAACGCCTCGCTGTCGCGTCTCTCACCAACACCGAGACAGGCGCCAGTGTTCGCCTTTGAGTGCTCTCATTGCTGGGAAAGAGAGAGGACCGCATTTGACGACGTTGCTCGCCTTTGCCAGCGCCCAAAGTCGAGCCACTCTTTGTTATCCCTGTCGCCGCGCCCTTCTCCAAAGGTAAGTAGTCAGCGACGTGCCGTTTGATTCTCCGACTGCACGACGCGCGAGCGTATGTGTACGAGCCGACGTGCTGTTCCCTGTCTTCGGAATACTAAAGTGCTTACTTACAGCACCCAGACGAGCGCGTACCGCCACGACGAAGGTCCTGGTGTCTTTGCGTACGAACGCCTATCCACAAACACATCCGCCCTCACGATCTCGATCCCTCCCGCCGTCGCAATATCATATGCCAGCTAACTCGATAGACGCACCACGATGACAAGAGTATGCACAGAAGAAGGAGACATGTCTACAAGAAAGACAATCGATGAAGTCTGAAAGAGCAGAGACCAGGATCGACAAAAGACTACATGTTATTCCCAAATCTTCTCCTACGAGTCTTTATATTCATGATGCACATTGACTCGACAATCAAGACAGGGCGCAGAACAGACACGCACCAGCTACTGGTTTGAGGACACACCGAACATCATAGCGTACATCCATCGTTTCTCGCGAATTCGTGGGAAGCGGAGCACAAAGTCTTGGCATCCGCAAACGCGAGCTGGGCGGCGACGACACCACAACGGTGTCGGTGAAAGAACATTGTAGACGTAGAAGCCTCGCATGAAATCAATGAGATGGTGCGCAGGGTATTGTATGACGATGGCTGGACTTCTGGCGGCGGCAAACGTCGACGAGGGGAAGAGATCAGGTTTGGCATTCGGCGTCTTTTGGAGGCTCCCCTACATTGAACAGAAGCAGTGCCATAGAGCCCACAGACGAGGCGTCAGCTATGACACGACAGCATACACAAGCAATGCGGGGAGTCGTCTGCGCCCCATGATCGCCACGAGTCTCCCGGAAGCTCGAGCAGGCGACGTAGAACGGCAGCCAACGCGGATGACAATGAAAGATCAGGATCAATACATGCCAGGTCGCTACCGAAGGGTATCTCAAGAGACGGATGGCATGATTCCGATGTGGTGATGGACACGTCTATGGCTGGCAGAAACAATACTGTTGTAGATCCTCCATCTGGCAGAGCAGCATTGTTCGCAGCCCGGGACTGGTGAGCAGATGGAAGAGCTGGCTTGAATCACGGAAAAGCATGGCATCGGGGAAGGAGTAAGCAGTACAGGCACGACTACTGGACACGCACAGCTCGTACTCGAATACAGCTCATCCTGGCACACCAACCCCAGCATGCCGCTGGGACCTGCAGAGGGCGTGATAAATCATCCCAAATGTGCCTTCCCACATCCGTGAATGCAGTTCCTGATCTCCATATCCTTACGTGGCGAGAGAAAACAGTGTACAGCCCATGGCGCCCTGCCAGGGGGCGACACATCCAACTGCAGGCACTGCGGCACGCCAAAGAATACTGGCATCGACCAATACTGAGAGATCCTTACCGCCGCCGCAACAGTCCGTCCGAACCGCCGTTCAGGTCCACCGACAAGTTAGTGATGGGCCTGAGCAGTCCACTCGCTCGACACGAGATCCATCAATCGCCCTCTCACGGGAGCTCTTCGACTGGCGCGGCCCCTTCTGCGAAGAGCAACAAGATCATGGACACCTCGACTAGAATATAGGAACAATACCGAGAAGCAACACACATAACCAGAAGGCTATATCACCCAGCCAACCGAGTACCTTCCCATACTTTGCACAGCACCATATCAAAGGGCCTGAATAGGTTTTTAAAGACCCCAAGGGACACATAGAACGTGACAGTAGAGAAAACATCAAGACCCAGAATCCGAAATCGGACAGAGCACGGAGGAGGAGGCATTCAACGTTGGACGCGTCGCCCTCTTTCTGCGCTCCCCTCGTCATTGCGTTCATTCCTGGGCCTTCTGGTCCCTGCTTCCTGATCAATCAGGACTATCTCTTCGTCGACCTTGGCCGGTATGGACTTTTTCGTGGCTGAGTCAGGGTCTCTTCCAGTCAGGACCGCTGCACCGTCATTGCTCTCAAGTAGATCTGCCCTCCATGGAATCCTGTGACCGGTCCAGCCTCACACTTCCAAAGACGTAACATTCCCGGAGCACGCAATCGTTAGAACAACGGCGATGACAGTCTTGTATTCTTCAGAACTCTCATTCAGGCCGGATACAAACTTGACCATTCTCATCCAACAGGTATGCCTCGACAGCACTAGTCCACTGCGTCTGGAAAATCAAGCAGGGTCTGTATTCAGTTCACCAGGGCTCCTTGTCGGGACAGGCCTCGTTCGCAAGCAGAGAGAATAAACATCCAAAGCTATGTTGATGAGTTGCAGGAGAATCGGTCCAGACACCGTTGGCGCCCTCGACCGGAGACCCCAGAGCAACTGTTCTGAAGACCTTTGGGATTCGCAGGACAGCAGGAGTCGAGTTCAAGCTAACACAATACTGCTGTGTCCCATCCAACCAATGTCGAGCCACTGACAAGTAGAGTTTCGAGTTGCCCCTGAATGTGAAGGGGTATGCTCTGCGACCATCCACTAAGCATCTTTTCAACATCTCTTGCTTCAGGGGAAAAGCACTCTTCGAGGACGGATTCTAGAATTGACCTCTTCGATGAAAGGGGCTCTTTTAGGAATAAGGAAGTGGAACAAAGAGATGTCTTTCGGACCGAGGACATCTGCTGTTCCCGATCTTGAGAGGAGATGACCGAACAAAGAAGAACGATACTTGATGCGTCAGTTACCCGGTGCTATTGTGATTACTACCTCGCTTTTTACCCTTTTCTACTTTTACTTAGCGTTGGGGTGAGAAAGAACATGTCCTGGTCCACATTCGCGATCCAGTACTTCGCATCTTCGCCTCTTTTCCTGCTATACACACCCGCTTGTTCTCTGATCTCCAGCCCTCAGTCCTAGCCTCTGCATACACCCACAGCAATCCAGCTCAATCCACTTCTCCCTGATGCTTCGTGATAGCATCTTCTTCGACGTATGCCTGGATGGCACTGCCCCATGCGTCGCCACCGAAGATCTCCTCGGCCAGCGCCTTTACCAGATCGGCGGACGTGTAGTCGTCCACCAGCTCAAAGTAGTCCCAGGCTTGTAGCATGCAGCGCAAGGCCTGCTGGTTGGTGCTGTTGGGAATCTCGGCAGTAGTGGTAGTGGTAGTGGTGGAGGTGGTGTTGTTGGCGCGCATGAGGGGGGTGATGTCGAAGATGCGCTTCATGGCGGCCTCGACCTTGCGAACGAAGACGCTTTCCTCAGACTCGAGGAGGGTTTTGCGAGCGCGAGTCAAGCACTCTCTGGCGCGGCGCTTGTTCTCGTCCTTGGGAGTTGTTACGCCTATGCGAAGTGCTGAATCTGTGCGCGAGGACTTACCATCTTGCTGATATCGTTGAGCGTTTGAATGGAAAAGGCGGGAGTGATGTATGGCTGCTAGGGGGGTAAGCATAGCTCAGTGGAGAAGATGGTGGTGGACGCACATAGGAGGTGGGCAACAATCCTTCTCTGGTGCTGGCGGCGTGAGTAGCAGCAAGTGCTATTATTGTTGCTGTTGTTGTTGAAAAGGAAGAGAGCTGTTTTGACAAGAAGGGCGGTAGTTGTAGGTCGAGGCGAAGTGGTGCAGATCGGTTGCATTCAGATGCAGTCTATTCACCTGGCACAATTCAAACAAACGCGCATGCTTCTTGCTTCTGAACTGCGAGAACCGGGTCAATCCGAAGAGCCGACAAAAGCCTCTTGTTCTCTCAAGCAGACGGCCCGAGAAGATGTTTTGGTCTTTTCAGATGCTCTTCATGGGGCAAAGTGGCAGTGGTATACCTACTACCCATAATTTCCCATGCTCGTCTTAGTATCTTCTTTCACATCTTCGCAGAGCCCAGCACCAAAGATCATCCGCCCAAGCGCCTCCAAACTTGATCGCCAGCAAGCGCTAAAAGCTCGTACGCAGTGAGCACGTCCAAGCAGGCGGCGGTGGTCACACTCTGCTGTTACCTGCTCGTGGAAAAGACGCTCTCCTCAACGTGGGCTCAATGGAGAGCAACAGGGTCTTGCAACTCATCAGATCGATTTGGTGCCGCTCTCGCCTCTCAACGGTATCCTGGAGACCTAGGACTATCGTCCAGTAGCCTGGACTGTCGTTCGTTAGTGGAGATCATCCTACGAGTAGCGAGAGGCACGTACAAGCTGAATGCTGGGAGCTCGAAATGCGGGAGTCCAGACTTCATTTAGTTGATGTTCTTGCTGTGGGGGATGATGTTGAGTGGGAGTTTTGACTACCCCCATCCGTACCCTCTTTTATCGTCCAGTCCACAACTCACGTCACGAGGTGATGTATATACAGGGCCACAAGAACAATATATGTACGCCTCCAAACGAAAACAAGAAAGGAGTCGACATCGCAGCTGGAAAAGAGGAACAAGTGCACAGAAGAGGAGGTTCTCACAGCAACCTTATAGCCTCCTCATCTATGCACCGGCAACTTTGTTTCAACGCAGGAGGAATTGCCGGTGCTTAACTTGAACGAGACACGTGTCCGCGTCTCGCTACAAAACCATCAAGAACACCAAGAGTGGAAAACAGAGACAACAAGTTGCACAAAGCAGTCTTCCCAAAACCCTGGACCATGGATCTTCAGCAAGCGGCAGCTTCTTGGCTGAGCGGATGACCATTCGTTGTGAGCGATAAAGCGACGGTCAACCGCCGGTCTCCGTTGACACATTCCACAGACCTGGTATGGCAACGTACCGAAACCAGAAGGCTTTCGATGGAACCCACCGTGAGCATATCCAAAGGACTTGATGTCCTCATCGACGTCGAAAACAGCATCTTAGCAATCGCATGCCAACCCAATATGCCCTTGCCGGATGCTAATACTTCGTGGCTCAGCTTCTAATTAGAATCTTGTAACAAACTATTATGAGCAAACGCTCACCTATTGCAGTTGTGTCCAACGTCTGGCCAGGTCGATGGTTACGTAAACCCAATCCGAGGAACGTAGGACGTTTCGCATTTGACAGCCTAGTCGAATTCCAATCCCCGTCCCTCGCCAAAGCGGGCTCCAACCTTCGCACTTATCTCCCACCGCATACCCGGCACCTATCCAACACATCTGCAAAGACTTATACAAGAAACACGCCCGCTTCTCCATCCTTTCTCAAAGTCCACACCGCCGCAGTGCCACCGAGCCCATCCCATGTTCCCGAAATTCCGCCGCCGCCGCCTCAAACCACGACCCACAAGGCAAACTCTTCAAGATCAACCGTCTTATACCAATACATCTTTCCCTCCTTCATCAATGCAACCAATCAGAGTCCGTCGTGGTCTAGTGAGCAATTCGCCATCACCGTTCTATAGCCTTAGTTGCTAACAATTCGTTGCAGGTGGCTAGGATTTGCCGCTCTCATAGATGAGCGATTCGTCGATAAGGCGCCGGCAAGGCCCGGGGTGAGTACAACATACATACGGAGAGACATGTTCAGAGTTCTGACAAAATGAACAGTTCAATTCCCGGCGACGGAAGATTGTCATTCTTTTTATTCATTTCTGGATCTTCTTCCTTTTGGCTTTCATTTTGCCTTGCCGGTACTCAATACCAGGACTCCAAACGATGTTGAAGACCGTGTAATTACAAAATATTGTTGTAGATGGTCGAAGGTCGGCTACCCAGCTCCTTCCATTTGACCTAGTGAAGTATTTTGGGAGCGAGGTTCCTTCATCACCGTAGTGACACAACATTCTTGGACAGAACGTTGTATAGTTTGGTCACTCCCACTTCGATGAACTCTGTTCAATCCAGTGGTTGAATCGATACAACACTTCATTCATTTCCTGAACGTCGGCCAAGGATGTGTGAGCTGAGGAGCACACTCGTGTAGTTCGAAAAGATGTGGCCATTGGGGAACTCTTCACAGCCAAGCGGGACTGAGGGAGTACGAGAGTTGGCGATTGTAACTGGAGTGAGTCTTGATTCATTACCACATTGCATGACATAAGAAACGTCTAGTCGTACATAGCATTCATGAAATCATCAGCAACGCCCATCAGTCATCCGTCTCTCGTCAAGTCGTCGCCCATTCTTCGTGGTATCCAGCATATTCCCACGCATTATCATCCTCATTGTTCGTTATCGCATCCATTCTAGTTGTGTTATGGCTTTTCGATCTACTTCGAGATCGGCCTCGGCGGAGGATAGAAGCTCTTCCTCACAGCCCGTCGCAATGGCACAGCCTTTGCGACTTGAACTTCCTCCACAGTATCAATCGAAAGTCCAGAGTCCCGCCTCTTCTGCTTGAATATCTCGGAGATGTCGAGTCTCTCCGCATTCAAGTCAAAGCTTCGTCGTTCTTCAGCACTCCGCTGACTCTCCATCGAGAAGCGCTTGTCGACTTCAGCCAGCTTGACGGCCACTTCGGATGGAAGGCTCTTGTAACCATCCATCGCGGGATCGTATTGGGGAAAGAAGCGCGCAAGGCGATGTTGAGCCTTCAGGTCGTCGTCGCTCCATTCATTGCTCTGTCTCTTGCGGAAGGCTGGGTGGATGGCCTCCGATGGCGACATGCTGTCCGCTGACGGTCGAGAGGTCGACATTGCCGACCCATTGGCGATTTCGCCGCCCGATGGCAACGGCATTGGCGCAGAGTTGACAAGTCCCGTCAGCAAGGCGTGGTAGATTCGTACAAGAGCCTTGCGAGCTGGCTGGATGACGACGCTGCGAACGGACTTCTTGGAGCGAATTGAACAGTCGGACTTTTGCTCAACCGGTATATGGGCGCAGGCGACGGAGTAATTGGTATTCATGATGGGGCCGCTGATAGTGGCCGTACTGTGCTTGAAGGATGAGGAACGGAAGACTGCAGGAAGCGTCTCACCTCAGCTTCATGTACCTGCATATTCTCACAGTTGGTCCGCCTTCTCATCCAGGCACGATTCCGTACTTGCCGACAGATCATCCGGCGCAGCCGTGACGTAGGTATGCCCATGTGGTCGCAACGATCCAGGCGTCGATCGCAACGAATGGCATGCCGGACGTACGGCAGTTGGAAGTTTGTGGCAGGCATCGTCCCGGTAGATCGGTGTTGTTTGGGACTAAATTTGGGCAGCGTTCCGCATCTGGCATGACAGGCTGGGGTGGGTCCAGGATGCCAGCCGCGCTCAACCTTATTTTGACCTCGTGCATCCTGTTTTCGCCCAACTCCGCTTCGTCCGTGCCGTTTCTTTTGGAGAGCGATGTTTCGTGCTCAGCCATTTTGACATCGAAAGCGTCCTGGTTTCGGTCAGCTCTGCAAGGCGTTTTGATGTCTTTGAAGTTGGTAGGAAGGCATTGTAGGTGCCATGCTTTCTTCTCTTCAAGCCTCCAACGAAACCTTTCGCATTCGTCACGCCGGAAGCCACCTCGGACAATGCCAACGTTGCTCTCGACGGGCCAACGGTGGGGCTTGATAAAATTGAGTATTCGTTGCGACGTCGGTGTATAGCAGCAGCAACAACAGCAGCTGGGATTCAGCGAACTCGAAAAATTTCACATGATCGCCACGAACCAACACACTCCTGTGCCGTGCGTTTCAGAAGAGTTTTTGCTGTGTCTGACCTCTCCTCTCCACTCTGCGTGGCAGTCTTGTCTTGGCCAATTCACATAATCAAGTCCAAGGTCTTCGAGATCGTCCTGATTATCCTGGGGGGGGGTTTCCGGGCCTAAACCTACAGTTTATGTTGACGGATGGCAATGAGTCCATGAGGTACGTCCGGGAGACATGAAGAAGTCTAGCCTGCTGAAACTACGTTTCGTGGTTATCGGCTGGACGATCAACATTCTTCCCTCATAATGTTGCCCTGCTTATTCCTTTCGCTAGTCTCATCCTATCCAATGCCTTTGGGGTGATGGGATTATATGTTGCAGACCGAAGGGTAACTAGTTAGTAGGTGTCGCTGTCCCGTCGAAGAGTCAGGTCGACCTCCAATCCTCCCCAACGGAGATGCGAAACTCAGAGGCTCTGCAGTGCATCTGTTTGCTTCATTTCCGACGACAGATAATTTGTTGCTCGCGCAGACTGGTTTTCAGGACCTTTGGGCCTGCAGTGCCGTCAATACAGAGTCTCTGAGGCTTGGAAACGTTCCAGCACGCCCGCCCGCTGCAAGACCCTGACGCCACAATCTCACACTCTTCCCCTACGCCACTCCTGGACAACTACATCACCGTCGCCTCACAGTAGCCCTCAGAACGTGTGCTGCCTGAAGACTGCGTCTGCCTGAGGCCACCACGCTAGGCTCGCACGTGACACCCTCCGGGCTTAAATATTTTCTCGATCTCCTTCCAACAACCTTTCCTTTCTTCTCCAGGTAGGAGGCGGCGGCGTGACCGGCGGCTCCTGGCGATTAGTTGGGTGGGGTGGCTCCTGAATCACCTTCACCTGTCTGTTGATCGGTTAAAGGCCTTCGGGCCCGTACCATCACTGGCAATGGCACTTCAACCTCGACTGTAATTTTTGATATCCCCCATTCTTTTTCATCAGTATGATCCAGCCTTCGCTGGCATCTGGAGAAGAAGCTCCTTGTATTGGATTGTAGTGATTGTGTTTGACTTGTTCTGTCGCGTGGTCTTTGGTGATGTTGAGATGTTGAGATGTTGTGACGTTGTGATGTGCTGACGTGTTGATGCTATGATGTGGTGGTGTGGTGATGTTGTGGCCGTGTGACGGAGCGATGGTATGTGAGGGCGGACGTGTCGCTGATACGGTGTGGAAGGATGTGATGGCAATGTCGTGAGATGGATACCAGTGGCGGCAGGTATGTTGGCAATGGGAACGTCTTTCTTGTGGTTCATAGCACGTTATGATGTCCTTACGGCCCCTCTTATGGTTTGTCAGTCGCTGGGGTATGGCGAACGTACGGCCTGGCAGCCCGCGTTTGCATGGAGCAAAACGCGACCGGCGAGGGGCTGTCGGACGGCAGTTAGATGAGAAGACCTCATTGCTCTTTATATAATCTCGGTGCGATCTCATATCAGATTGGAAGGCTGTTTGGTCGCTCGAGTCCGCTCTTCATCTTCCACGGTATCAACGCAGTCTGCCTGAGAAGACGCCAAACGAGGAACACTCTACAGGGCCGGTGATGGCACCGCTTTTCCCACGAAGATGCTAGCGACCCACTCAGAAGCTTCATCATCCGGCCTATCACAACTGAGAACAGGATCGAAAATCAGGCGAATCGTGGCAGACTTCTCGCGGTAGATATTGGAGAGTTGCTTGGCTCGAGCAGGTACCTTAATATTTCGCCGCCATGGACGAAGTCGCAGAAGCTCGTTGAGACGTCAACGACAGGGTGGAGCTTCAGGAGCGAGTTCTTGTACGGAAGCTCCCAAATTGACTGGCACCAGTGCTGACAACTAGCAGACCAGTAGATTCGTCTTCACCAACTTGCAACGTATCACCGCTAACCCCCGACACAACATCAACTCTGACATACGATCACGATCCGCGCAAAGTTTCACGCTTCAAGCCGGCCACGAAACACTGCCTGCCAGGACGTGATCAAGTGAGACAAAATGAAGGCGGCAAGTGGCCTTGGCATGGAAAACGAGAAGAAACGCAAGATCCGCGAGGCAGCCGAGGCAGCGAATGTAGACAAGTCGAAGTCTCCAAAAATATGTGGAATACACAGTAGCTGAAAGAAATTGCAAGTCAACGGCAGCACTGTTCAGCCGGAGGGCAGTAAGATATCTCGAAAATGGGTGAAAACGGTTCGGGAATACCTCTCGGGAATGTCACACGAGACTCGGCGATCAAAATGCTAGGAAAAGGTGAAGATGAGGTTCTGGCGAAAAAAGATGTGAAAACACAATCCCCGGCCAAGATATGCATTTTCGTGAGATCAGATCACGAGCAAGCTCCTCACACCTTCCATTTCATCAACTTCCTCATGGTCGGCAAGGGAGCGGAGCAGCCAAAGGCGAGACCATCATGAAGCTGCGGAGGCGATGAACTCCATACGGACAGCCTATTTGCTCGCTCCATGCCCTTTTCTGCTACCGCGGAGACCTCCGACCTCGTTTCCGCCCACCGACGGTCAATGCTGGAGCTCCTCGTTAGTTCAGTCGAAGTACACGAGCAGCCCGCACAAGCAGGCCTCGGCACTGTCCACTCAGGCCGCGAAGTTCGCATCTTTGCTTCATTAGCCTACCGAATGTAGCTTAAAATTACATCCACAGCTCAAGACAGGGAAGGACGTTGAAGCACAGGAATTAGAGGACCTCATTCTCCAACCGTGTTGCACCGTGGCCAGTTTGTCTCTGCTCGAGCCTTACGCTGGGTAATAGGATTGCAGTGCAGGCTATTTGGTTGTTTCCCAAGACGCAGAAGCTTTTTGAGTGCGTCAGTGGCCTGGCTCGAGAACTGGCTTGTAGTCGTGACTGGCACCTGGCGTGAGCGACCAATGGAGGCGTACTTGACGACTGAACCGGAACAGGAAATTCAAATCATCACCCGACTTGGGCAATCGCACACTCACAGTGAGAGTACATGAGTCAAGAGAAGAGAGAAGATTCTGTTCATCCACATTCGTTTTCTCATTGCTTATATACATCCAACCCCAAGGATCCACAGCAAAGGAGACAACACCAGAAAAGAGATATCTTGTACATGCCGCGTACGAACCATGCCTTGCCCTCCGCGAAAGGGCACAAAAAAGACAACAGTCCCCGCATAAAGCATCCCATCAAGCCGCAGGCGCCAGCTCAACGTCTCTTGTCATTGCCAGTCGAGGTCGCAGTCGCTTAGTTGCTGAACTGGATGGCGCACACGCCACCGGTCACGGGGGAAGCACGCTGGACGGTGCAGACACCGCCGGTAACTGGGGAGGCACGCTGGAGGACGCACACGCCGCCGGTGACAGGGCTGGCGCGTTGGATGGTGCACACACCGCCGGTGACGGGCGAGGCACGCTGGATGGCGCAGACACCTCCGGTGACTGGGGAGGCCCGCTGGATAAGGCACACGCCACCGGTGACGGGGCTGGCACGCTCGTTGATTGGGGAGATCATCTTGATTGAGTGGGTTGGTGCTGGTGCGTAAAGCCTGAGGAGGAGGGTTAGTGGGTTTGGTTTGGGAGTTTGGTGGTTGTGATGGCGTACTTAGCGAGTGTCTTGAGATCTGTTGGATTGAAGCGGGGTGAGGAGAGAGGAGGTGTTGATGGTGGTTGAGTTGAAGGTTTATGTATGTTGGGTTGTGGTGTGTTCGGTGCCGACAGGGCTCTGGAATATCTCTCTTGGCTTTGATACTGACCGCAAGAAAGGGCTCGTGGCGATCGTTGGTGACGAATCAGCTCCTTCGACTGGCCAAGACTCCACGTGTGCTTAGTATTGTACTCTATGATAGACCGCCCAGACCGGCCTCGTGGCTCGGTGCCAGTCGTCTTGATATTGTACTTCGAGACAAAGAAATCTCCCTGACACTGACCATGAACACTTGTGAGGGTGACCATTTCTTCTCAGCACTCTTTGCCTGGTGGAGATTAGACCTAGGTGATTCTTTCAGAGGCTGGGAAGGGCGTTGAGATACAAGGCGTCCACCAATAAGCCGTGAAAGCCAGATCTTCCAGAATGTAGGCCCTCCAAGGACACGCATTGCCTGGTCACGATGTACGTTCATGCTTCACATGCGTTCGGCAGGCCCGTTGTCCTTGATATTGGGTCAAAGGTCAATGGCGATCAATACACGCTATCCCCGTGGCTCCTAGCCTGTCCATGGTATCCATGATCGCATCTGGGGGCGGGAATCTTGTTTGACCCTGGGGATTTCTCTTCTTGGGTAAGGTATTCTCTTATCGAGACAGCGCCTGTAGCTGGTAGATACTCACAGGTGCTTCATGTGAGGATTGACGATCGTAGCTGTCCCGAACATGAGCCGATATGGCCGCCACGTTGACCCTCACGTCCGCGTCGCTCAAACGCTGGACAGCTTCACATACGCCCACAACCTCTTGCTTTCTCCAGTTCTCGAGAGCCTTCCCTGGGATCAGCCTCTTCTTCGAACCCATTCTCCGTCCCTTGGTCGCGGGGAGCGACCGAAGTTATCATGGCGAATGCGGCTTGGGAGGTAGAGTGGGCGGCGGCAATTCACGCAGAACAGCAGCGCCTCGGGAGCGAGTATCGCCAGCTCAAGCGGAGGGAGTTTGAAGACAAATTCATCATCATGGACAACGCGATCGTACGCCTCGCGCGTCAACCACATCTGGGAGTCGCGTCGAGAAGCCAGGCACTGCGCGAGGTGAAGGAGACGGGTGACTGGTATCGGTCTGCGCAAGCACACATCAAGTCCCTAATATACGAAGATTACAAGCACGAGGTTAGCGAGGAGCACCCTGAAATGCGGCAAGTCGCGCGGGACCGAGTCAGGTGTAGAGTTCACGCCGTGCTCCTCACAGAGCTCATCAGCCAGCGACGCGACGGCGACGACGAGGGAGCAGATCCACATCGAGCAGCAGAAGACCTCGGTTGGACGGACAGCCTAGTGGGACGATTTCTCCACATTTTCTTCCCAGCAACACGCTTGGCCATGGTGGCCACAGCAGCTACAGCAGACCAGTCCAGCAAGCTGGAACGACAAGTTCTGGGGAACCAGTGTCCTGTTTGCTGGGGTCCCTACCAGCAGCTTACGCGCTTGGGGGCTTGCGGTCACCTGTTCTGCTTTAGCTGCATCATGCAATCGCTGTGCTCGAATATGTCGTGCCCAGTGTGTCGGGACCAAGTACATTTGTTAGACGTGGAGACTTTAGATATCGAGTGGGTCAGGGAGGACAACGGCGATGAAGTGGAGGATGACGAGGAGATGATAGATGGAGCATGAGAGGTGATGGACAGGAGGGAAGATGAGATTTGGAGATACAGTGGACCGGGAACATTCCCCTCGGCAATACGAACGACCATAGGTCTAGTATACGGCACGGCACATCAGCCTGGGACACATCCTTGGAGGTAGATGATACTGCCATCCCTAATCATTGCCTTTAATGCACAAGCGGGCAGCTGAGACATGGTTTTCGGTAACTTGCTGACTTCTCGCTTTTTCCCTTTCAAGAAGTTCCTAATACCTCCTTTATCCAACTTGTCACCTCAAAAAGATCATTGCTGCTGCAATCATATCGCACAGCACTCCTTTCCCATCAAACGGTACTTTAGATTTCGTAACCCCTTCATTTTCGCCCTACTTTTTCCAGCTTCATCGTCTTGGACCCCGTCTCTCATTGAATGGTACCGCTTTTCATTGTGGTTCTACATCAACCATGCATCATATAAGCTCGTATGTCCTCTCGCCTATATACACATAATGCCCCAAGCACGAGTTCAGTTCAACACAGCAAGCCCAGACTGGTGGCTGCCGCGAATTATGACGTCAAGCGCGCTTTGGGAAATCTACTCTCTTCTCAACTTCGCTCCCAGAATTTCGGATGCAACACCCACTCGTCCACCCAAACCCGCACCTCGATTTTTCAGAGGCCTCACCAACCCTCGACCAATAAACTCCGTTTACACGCCCTGGATGTCTTCGTCAAACTGTGGTCGCGTTCCCGCCTGCTCAGGCAGTGCACCATCCAACGCCCCCACGAACACCGCCTCTGCCAATCGAGCCGACGACGAAACTGTTTCACCTGCACCATATTCGTCGTCGCATACCGGCTCAGCAGATCAAGACGAGTCTGCTGACGCGGTCCTTTCTCGCCAACTTGCCCAGCTCGATTTGCAGAGCTCCACCAACCACACCGCCGAGGTCTCAGGGGTGCAGAGATGGAAGGACTTCGTGGCCGCAGCTTCGAACGAGTGCTCAGAAAGTGAGGCCT
The DNA here is from genome assembly GCF_010093935.1 of Zasmidium cellare ATCC 36951. Lineage (NCBI taxonomy): Eukaryota > Fungi > Ascomycota > Dothideomycetes > Mycosphaerellales > Mycosphaerellaceae > Zasmidium > Zasmidium cellare. The sequence continues at coordinate 169,235 of NW_022986959.1, forward strand.
CTGCTGCTGAGCCTCACACATCTGGCGCACCGATTGCACCTCATCGGCGGCGCCAACACGCCGATGAAGAACCCTCGACTCCAGCTTCTTGTTACCACTCCGACCCTATGCGCTCCACCTCGACTCCACAGAGCGCAACTTCAGCGTCAGTGCCACAAACCGCTACAGGTGCAACATCCCCATCTCTTCAGGTCGAGCCATACGCCGCCATGTACGTCGGACCAGGTCGATACGAGTTCACATACATCTACGACCCAACTGCCTGCCTCTCCACACCTTCGCCCTCGGTCCCCGCACCAGACCTCAACGAGCACGGCACTGTCGCGGCCGCAACCGGTCTGGTCGCCCCTATTCGCACCGAGACCGTCTTTCTGAAGGACTTCCCTCGGGAAATCGTCAAGGAGAAGAGGACAGGAAGGACCGACGCCGCGCAAAAGCTGGACCAACTCATCGAAAACGAGTGCGCGGCTTGCTGGCTCGAGTACTCGGCGCCGGTGTCGACACGCTGTGGCCACATCTTCTGCTTGATCAATATCGTACCCTGGGTGGAGGCAAAGGGCTGGTGTCCAAAGTGCCGGAGGGCGCTGTGGAAGAGGGACCTGACAAACCTCGTGGTGGATAGGCGCGGGGTGTGAGGACGAAGCAGTGGATCTACAAGAGATCGAAGTCTGGGGAGGATTTTCTTTGTTATCAGGAGAGTTGTGCTGGTTCTGTCTTCGGGCATTGCTCCAATCTGGATTGCTGGGAGGTGCAGGGCGAGTGATAAACAAGGCGATTGGTTATGGAAGCATTGCTGTTGTCGAACACATAGTTGTCGTTTTCTGTTTGGCTTCGCGCGTAACATGCACAGCTATCTGTATCACTGAAAATTCGCACTGAAATCCATCGAATCAATATCGAACCAATCGTCAAGTGCCCAGGTCTCGAGACCCCTTGCTCTTCCAGGCGACATTATCAGACTCTCACATTGATCGCCTACTTTCAAGTGGTCGGTCCCTGGACTTTTCGGGCTTCCTAAAAGGCCCAACCCGGCCAATGTCTCCAAACATCGATCGACTGCTGCTCGCAGACCTTCTTCCTCGGTGGTGAGGCCATGCCCGATGTTTACCAGGGCCTGCGCGGCAAGAGCTGTCCAGAGCTGTCTCTGATCGCCGGTGAAACGAGTGACCCTAAGCTGTATCAACTCGATGGCCTTGTTGAGCAGACCTTGGACTTCGTTCTGTAGGAATGATCGAAGCAGGTGGTCACTGCTACCAATGCTGGTAAGACATACACGGACAACAGCCAATGCCGCCCGAATCTGGTGGCCAGCCAAGAACTCCAAGGTAGGGTCTCCAGCTTGCCAAAAGCTGTGACCGATTTCGACCATCGAGCTTGCGTGTTGGACGAGTGCTGTTCTGTGAAGACTACTCTCAAATGATGAGGTGCTGTGCTGCAGCTGGCGGTGATGGAGTGCAAGCAGGTACTGGCGAATCGTTAGCGTAGCAGCAGCTTCTGGCACGCTTTCGGAGCGTGAGCTTTTCGTTGTCAGGCCTTCCGCTTTTGTCTTTGCTTCTGAGAATGTGAGGGTGGCCGTAGTACTGTTCAGCCGTAGGAAAAGTTGATGCCGGATGCAGAAGCTGGCATGGAGAGTCGTCAGGGTCGGCTGGTCGTTTAACACTTTCTGAGAGTCTGCAGACCTCTCGGTATCTGTACCAGGTACAGGACTTCCAGCCACAACACCAACGTTGGGAGTTGGAAAGACAGTTGGCGGCATACCCTGCTCGAACGCTGCTTGAAGTTCGAACTCCAGAGCAGCCATCCAGATCTTTCTGCGCAGCTCTTTCTCCGAGCTCGGGAGATCTCGACCTCTCTGACTGTTCAGATACTTGGGCAAGCCAGCACACATGAAGGTTCGCAGCAGCTTTCCCGCATTGGCGTACGTCTGCTTGTACCTTCGAGCATTCAGCTGCTCGGCCCACAACAGCAAGCACTGTGCTTGAAACTCCTCGATGTTGTATCGTCTGCTGAGAGTCTCTTCGACGTAGAGTCGACAAGCTGTGATGATGGTTGTCGCGCGGTCTCGATAGCACGTTCTTTCATCAACAGGCTGTACCGCTGACGTCGACTGCAGGCACATGGCTATGGAGATTACCAGAAGCATGACCACAGTCGAGTATCCATTCTGGGCGGGCTCTTCGTTCCACATGGCGGTATACCTTTCTTCAAATGTCGATCGATCGAGGATGTTGTAGATTCCACCTAGCCTTGCAAAGTAGATCTTCACAAGATTGTCTGCTTCCTCTTTTGGAGGCAGGTAGGTCCTCAGGTCTGCGTCTTTGGGAAGGTGTCGAGTTTGATGGAGTTGATAGCTCTCGATCTCGGCCTTGTGCATGTTGAGGCGAAGCTGTCCCATGACTGCATACTCTCTGAAAGCTTCCTTCGTAAGATCTTGCAGGCCAGGGATACTGTCGACCATAGAACCGACACATGTACTATCAGAGGCATCCTTCCAGGCCTGCTGCTTTGATCGCTGCTCCAGTGGCAGCGCCGTGGATTCTGGAGTGGCGAGATGGACGGCCGGTATGCTTGTCATGAAACAATTTGAAGAGGTCGGGAGATCGACGTGATTGAAGTGCATCGACTGAGACGACATGCCATCAACTTCACCCAGTCCCTTCGCGATGCCATCGAAAGAGATGCTGTCTTGTCCGAGCACGTTCTGGCTCTGTACCACCAAAGTGCTACTGACACCTGGTGGTTCGACTGCCCGATTTTTCATGCTCACTTCGTCCTGGGGCGGAGAATGCTCTTCGTTATGCAAGTACTGACACTTCTCAGGCTTCTTCGATTTCGAACAGCGTCCGCATACTGGTGTGACTCGATCGCAGTGCAGCCGCCGCCGCCGGCATTCCAGGCAGGACCAGATCTTTCGAAGTCGTTTCCGGCCGGCAGCCTTGGTCGCAGAATGCGTGTTTTGGACCAGATTCATTATCGATAGGATATTGCAAGTCGCACTCGAGAGAAGTCGTAGATACGAGGATGAAGACTAGCAAGTTTCGTATGTAAGAGCGCCTGCGAAGCTGTCAGCTCGGAGCTGAAGATCGCTTTAGCCGACGCAGGGTCTTGTATGTACGAGCTGTCGGTCAACAGCAATCCTCGAGTGTACTGGTGTCGTAAATACGAGACCTTGGCAGACATAAATAGGCAGAGCCTCATGCGAACAATGTGAGATCAAACACCCATCGTACTCGGGACCACATGGCATCTCAAGACTTCGAGAAAGACAACCACAGCGGCGACGAAGAAGTCGCAAACGCTGCCCAAGACCAGTCTTCAGAAGAACCTCCACAAGAGCCCATCTACGACAAAGGTACCACAGCCTGGCTGCATGTTCTCGGCTCCTTCTTCCTCGTCTTCAACACTTGGGGTATCTTGAATGCGTTCGGCGAATACCAGACATACTACGCCTCGTCCTTCCTCTCCCACGAATCCTCCTCCTCAATCTCCCTCATCGGCTCCCTCGAGACTTTCATCCTCCTCTTCACCAGCTGTCTCACTGGCCCGGTCTTCGACAAGGGACACTTGAGGTTGCTGGTCGTGGTGGGGACGTTCCTGATTGTGTTTGGACATACGATGTTGAGTCTGTGCAAAACGTATTGGCAGGTTGTGTTGGCGTAGGGTGTTACAATTGGGCTGGGCACGGGGTGTTTGTTTGTGCCTTGCGTGGCGATTCTGCCGCAGTACTTTCGAAAGAGGTTAGGTCTGGCATCTGGGTTGGCGATTGGAGGGTCGTCGGTTGGAGATATGTTGAGCCTGTTGTGGTGCTGCAGGTGGCAAGACACTGACGTCTTGCTGTCCAGGCATCATGTACCCAATCGCTCTCTACCGCCTCATCAATGAAGTGAGCTTCCCATGGGCTGTTCGCATTCTCGGCTTCATCGCTCTGGCCACTCTCCTCGTTCCTATATTCATCCTTCGAATGCGTACTTCACCAGCCAAAGCGCGCAGTCTGATTGACTGGACGGCTTTCCACGACTTCGACTACATCTTCCTCGTCTTCACTAGCTTTCTGGCGTACATGGGCCTCTTCGTCCTGCTTTTCTATCTGTCCTTCTACGCTGCAAACGCGAAGCTCACGGATACCTCGTTGGCATTCTATCTGGTGCCCATCTTCAACGCGGGGTCGTGCATTGGTCGTACGGTTCCGAACGCGTTGGCGGATAAGACTGGGCCGTTTGATATCATTGCACCTGGCGCGCTGATCGTTGGACTGCTCGAGTTCTGTATGATCGCAGCCAGCAATAGCAAGGGAATGATAGCCCTGGCAGTGATCTCTGGCATCTTCAGCGGCATTCTGATCGGTGTGCTGCCTTTGTGTTTCATCGCTCTGACGAATGATAAGTCGAAACTGGGAACGAGAATGGGCATGGGCTTTGCGTTCTTGGGGCTTGGTGTTCTTTGCGCCGGCCCTGGAGCTGGAGCAATACTCGGCGAGAACGAACCGCTGCATTGGCGGTCTGCTTGGATCTTTGGAGGAGTTGCTACCTGTTCCTCTGGCGTTGGCTTCTCCCTTCTACGATTCAAGAAGTGGGGAACAAGATCGATATTGAAGGCGTAGCATACAACTATATAGACGAGATATCAACCACAATGTGAGCTCCAGCCGCCTCCCTTAGAAGAGCGGACCGATGCCCCTCCATCTTGCCAGCGTCAAGCGCCGCACCGGCGGCCAACCCCGCGAGAACCCCCTTTCATCTATCTAACTGCCTAACGCCCAAAAGACAAAAAGAAAAACCACCTCTCCTCCAGCCGCCGAAGCAGCTCCTCTCTTCCCTCCTCGCTCAGCTGCACCCCGTTGACGAAGACTCTCTCCGCCGCGCGAATGCGCTCCAGCTGTGCGTAAGCGTGGCGGCGCCAAAACGCTTCGAGGATTTCTGACAGACGCGGTGCCGCCACACCTTGCGCGCCGACGCCAGTTGGTGGTGTTGATGGTGGTGGTGGAGGTGGTGGTGGTGGCGAAGACATTTTTGTTTTGTCTGTTGTTGAGAGAGAAAGGTTGAGAGAGCGTGGAGCGCGGTTTTGAAGGGGAGACTTGCAGTGAGACGCACGCATGTGAGTGAAGCTGAAGTGAGTGAAAGGCATGTGTGAGTGAGGTTTCGTTTAGTGAAGTGGAAGGCGGCAGCGTTTGCGTGAAGACGGCCTCGATATTGCTGTGAAGGAGAGCGTTTGGTACTTCACTTGAACTGTCTCTCTCCAGAGATGCTGCAACAACCACGAGATTGAACGTTGGAACGATAGATTTGGAACAGCTGAGTTGTTGGGGGGATAGAGCGGCGATATATCAATGGACTCTCACGGTTCGCCTGCAGGATGGGGGGCGATATTGGGAGGCTATGGGGCTATGAAGGCCACACAGGGCGAGCTGGCAGAGACAATCCCCCATCTGCAAACTCTCCATATTTCCAAAGACTGACATATAGACCATGCAAAAGGAGGGAAAGGAAGCTGATTTGAGACAGCTAATCTATTGGAGATAGCCGAGCAAAGATTTGGCTCTCTTCTCCAGCATGAGTTCTAGCTTGCCGGCAGGCAATCCCACATATCCTTGAAGTCCTCCCCGTTCTCCCATCAGTCAATACACTTCTCCTCCGCATTGAGTTCCACCCATACACAGCCCAGGTTCTTCTAGAGCATTTTGATGCACCCCTTCTCCTCACTTGGTCGGGTCAGGCATGTTGCGTGCAGGTTCCTGGTCGCTGACTTGCCTGTTCGTGCTCAGTCCCTTCATCCTCGACCGTGCGGTCTACGCGCGTCACATCAACTCGCCGCAAATCGACAAGATCGATAGCCTTTCGACACATTGGGCACGTCTCCTTCTCGTCAGCCCACGTAACGATGCACTCGAAGCAGAAGCTGTGGAAGCACGGGTCCTCTCCAGCAACATAGGTCGCGTCCTCGTAGGGGTCCAGGCACACCGAGCACTCGTTCCGCAACAGGTCATCGTAGAGGAGAGACACCTTGTCCGACTCGCAGATGATGACTTCGTTGAGGTTGATCGATTCTGGGGCTCTCATCATCTTGCGAAGGATGTCGAACATGGAGGCTGTCCAGTTGGACGGGTCGCGTGAGTTGGCTGGCTTCTTCTCGATCACGCGGAGCAGGACGAAGACATACTCGTCAATGGAGATCTGGAGATTGCTGGCGCCTTGGTTTTCCGGGTGTTCGGCGACCAGTTGCGATCTGACCCTGCCCTTGGGGCAGTTCCACAAGATATTCTTCTCCTCCTGAAGTCCATCCAGGCTGTTGATGTAGTTTTCGATGATGCCGTGTGCCCTGGTTACAAGCTCCTGGTTGCCACGAGGTTGGTCTGGGTCGACAGCGGCTACCATCTCTTGAACGTCCACCCAATAGTGCTCGAGGGTTTCCTTAAGCTTGGCTCTCCACTCCCCCACTTGGCCCAGCTCTCTCTCGTACTCGGCTGTGCTCTCTTGCAATCTCCGCTCCACCTCCTCGCGACGGTTCAGAGTCGTGATCATGCCCTCTGCTACGCGCATCAGTCGTCCCGTCTCCTTCCACTCCCCAGACTCCTAGACCTCCTTCTTATATGCCATCGGAAGCTCCTTCATGCAAGCTGTCAATTGCGGCATGGCGCCCTGGACCGAAGCGATGTTGCGGTGGTGGCGGTAGCAGAGAGCACGGAGGTGCTCGTGCACAGGTAGAGTGACTGGCCAGACTGTGGCCTCCTCGAATGCGGCTTCTGTCTGCTTGTAGAAGTCGGAGACATTGGCCAGGACCTCGCGCTTGATGATTTTGACGAGTCTTGAGGCGCGACTGTGATCTTCAGGCGAAGTGGCGGGAGGTGTACTGGGGGTTTTGGCGTGGCCGATTAGTGACCGTAACTTGCAGTAGTCGAAGACGTGACGCTGAGTCGAAGGCATGGCGAGAGTTGTTTCTGGCCGCAATGGTTTCGTTGGCGTGGTGGAGTTTGGGGGGAAAACGCGAGCGCCGCAATTGAGGAATTTGATTAAGAGGATCTGGACGGCGCTAGCGGGGCCTGAACGTGCCGGGCCTCTCGAGGCCTTGGGCCGGTACCTTCCTATTCAGGCGACACCAGAGCAAGGGTCTATATACACAATTTTCGGTAGAGTTTTCAGCAAGGTTATATAGAGAACTATACTAGGTGGTATCTCATTACTTGTACATGGCATGTGGTGGAGGATTGGCTCAAGCTGGGGTATGAATACAAGCTTAGTAAGCTTGCTCTATGATGAAACCTGGCATTGTCTCATTTGTTTGACAATTTATGTGCCGTTTTACTTCCTAGAATGCCTTCTGGACAATCCTACTCGGAGAGTCTTGAATGAATCTTACCGACTCTTACATGGGGTTTCCTCTTGAAAGTTGGCAGAGAGAGACAGGATGACCAAAAGAACGAGGACATGTATGATAGCACTGATGCAAGTAATACACGAGGTATACGACAAACGTCCTCCAGCTGCTCTGAACAATAACTCAGCTCTTCCTCCCAATGCATTATATCCTGTGCGTTCTCGCTCCATTCCAGGTCTCTCACCAAATCCATCACATCGTCAAGTCCACCAGGTGCTGCCTCACTGCTGTCCTTCAGTCGCGCGCGCCAGTTTTCTATCCCTCACTGGATTCCTCATCCGTCTGCTCGACCTCGACAGCCTCGCATGCAGGCTGGCCGTCCACACGCTCCACATCGAGCCGCTGCACTTTGTCCAACTCGGCCGGCTCACGACACATCGGGCAGTCACTATGCTCATCAACCCAGGAGACGAGGTCGTTGAAGCTGAAGATGTGATCACACCCGAGGGAGGCGGGATTCTCATACTCGACCAAGAAGATGGGGCACTCATTTCTTGACAGCTTTCCTAGACGAGGCTAGCTGCTTTGTCGTCGATTGGAGGAGGAGCAGTAGAGTCGATGACGATCTTCTTGGGCGCTTTGAGGATTTCGAGGAGTATTTCGAGACGGGAGGGAGTCCATACGGCCTGAAAATCCAGCGGGGTATTCGGGTTGAGAACCGAGTGTAGAAGAACAAAGAGGTGGTCTGTGATCTTCCACTCGAGTCTTTGATCTCGCGCATACCGGGTTCTTGATTGCCCTCCAACACCGGTCTCAATCTTCCATGCACCGACTGTCGCAAGACGGACAGTTCTGCCTCTCTCACTTCAAGCCCCTCGCTGAAGTTGTCGCGACCCTGGGTCACGATAGCAATGCGTTTATCGACAGCTGGAGTTGGATCTTCTTTGAATTTCGCCATCACCTCGAGCGTTTCTTGCCAGTAGCCATCCAGCGCCCCCTTACGTCGGACCTTCCAGCTCGCGACTTGCTGAAGGCCTTCCTCGTACGCTGGCCGACTCTCGCTCAACCTGTTCTCGACGCTGGTAGGGAAGTTGAGAGTGTTCACCATCCGATCTGCTTCAAGTACTAGGCACTTGGATTCCTGCCAGTCGTCTGACGCCGCGAGTTCTTGTTTGTACTCGATTGGCAGTAAGGACAACTTGTGAAGCAATTGGGGCAAGATAGCCTGCGCAAATGCGACATTGTTGGTGTGGTCATCGCGGACGGTCTGGAGATGCTGGTGGAATGGAGCAGGCATCGGCCAGGTTGTCGCCTCTGTCAGCGCTTCGAGGGAGTAGTCGCGAAACTCGGAGGCGGCGGCCACAAAGTCGCGCTGGAGTCATCCATGATTCTCGATGCCTCCCGGTGCGCTCTCGGTGTGGTGATGGACGGGACAGTAATGGCGGTGACTTGATGAAACAACTGGCTGAGCGGGCAGAAGTTGAATCTCGTCAGGTTGCGCGCATTCGCGCGATCTCGTCTCGACACCATTGCGACAGGTCTCGACAGTGGTGAAGTGGTCGGAGTGCTGTGTCTGCTGTTTGCGAGTGTTGAGAAGAAAGTGGAAGCCGAAATTTGAAGATGGAAGATTTGGCCGGCGCTAGCGTGCGCGCACGTGACCACGGCTACGCTCCTTCCTATCTGGGCGCCAGCACATCAGGGCACAGTATATATCCAGCTGGAGACCGAAAAAGAATGACGATATAGAAAGCATGATAGGTAGTATACATAAACTTTAGTTCACATACACTCCTTATAGGTCAGCCCACGTAGATATACACAGCCTGAGCGATTTGCTTGCCTGCGCGACATGGACTATCGAAAACCATCGTCTAATCTGCCAACTTCTGCGTTTCTTGTCTAATCATTATCGACAAAGCCGTTGGCACAGCCCATGTTGTTCTATGGAAAGCTTTCATTGTTCGAGTTGAGACAGCGTTGTTCTCCATCACGGCTTTGTGCACAACCTAACCTCCACAGCTGCCACCTTTGTTTGTTCGCGTGTTCCAATATCTGAATGCACGTATGTTGACGCCTCGGCCTCCATCACACCACGTCTGATATCTCTTCCACCACGTTGGTGCCAGGGGCCTTCGCGTGCTCGTCAGCATGCTCCGCGTCCTTCTTGACTGCTTCACCATCTTCGGTCTTCGAGTCGCCATCTCCTCCCTCAGCTCCCTTCAGGCCCACACGGTTGATCTTGTAAATCTTCAAGTCATGCAAGTCCGCAGGTCCACGGCACTTCGGACACTTCTTATACGCGTCGACACAAGGGACGATGCACTTGAAGCAGAAGAGATGATGACAGCGAACCAACTCCGTCGGCTCCTTGAACTCCAGCAGGCACACCGAACACTCGTTGTCCAGGAGCTGGGTTTGAAAGATGGTGGGCTCCTCGACGTTGGAGAGCTGAGCGACGTCCACAGTGATGTTGGTGGGCGACGACATCTGGTCTCGCAGTTCCTTGAAGTCTCGAGGTAGCCAAGTGACGTCGACGCCATCGTCTTCTTCCTCGCTCATCCAGTCTTCGTGGAACTCTTGGTCTTCCTCGTCGAACTCCTCGGGGAACCACTCCATACGGAGGTCGTAGAGCGCCTGTTCTATGTCCTCTTCCATGATCTTGATGCCGATGTACTCTGCATGGCACATCCACAAGTCGCTGAGGAACTGCTCTCCCACAACCGTCTCGATGACCGACTCCCTCTCTTTCAAGTGTCCGATGTCCTCGTCCCAGTCGTCCGAAAGTTGATTGACCTTCTCCTCGTCCAGCTCCTCATCATCCTCGTTGCTCTGGGCGTTTTCCAACTTCCTGTGCCACTGCTCTGCACTGCGTTGCCGAGCAACACGATGACCATCCACCAGGGTAGCATGCACTGGGTTCTCCGCTCGCGCACGCATGACTCGATACGGCAGGTTGAGTTCGTCAACAAGCATATTCGCCATCTGAATTTTGGCTTCTGCGTACTGGTAGTTGACGTGCTTGTCGACCAAGCGCTCCTTCGACTCGCCAGTGAGAGCTGCATCACAGAATGCCAGACGGACCGCGCACTTCTCGATGTTGCCGATCGCTTGGGTGTACTCATGCCAGATCTCATCGAGCGCTTCTTGCGACAAGGAGGGATTAGCAGAGCGCTCTCCGAGTGCGTGGGAGGCGGCCGTCTTGTATGAAATGATGCTGTTGTAGAAGGTATCCCCCAGCTCTTGTGCAATCTGCTCCTCGTTGTGTGGTCCGGGGTTGGCGTCCTGGATGCTGTCCAGGTCTGCTTGATGATGTTCTGTCATCTCGAGGTCGAGCCGCCGAAACTCCTGCTCAACAAGAGGAGCTGCGGTGTCGGAAGACATGTTGGTATTCTGGTGCAGTCGCTGTGTTTAGGGATGATATGGGTCTTGATTGACGTGTGTGTGTAGGGAGTGTAGGCGGATATGTGGGTGTGTTAGGGCGGGTGCAAGTGAGAATATGAAGTCGGGGGTTTGAAGCTTTAAAAGGGTCACAACACACGACGCCAGTCACTCGCCTGTATCAAGTCGCCAACGCACGCCGCTGACAGCGTAATTCACTGCTCACACCTCTGTGGCCTGAGGTTGAGGCGTTGGAATAATATAGTGTCAAGGAAAGATCTACTTCAACCCTGATGGCTCTGGTTCTGGACTATGATCTAAGGATGGGCAATGTCTCTTGGTACCACATGACAGGCTATCTCATAGTCTGTCGCATCAATGGCTTGGATACCACGGAATTCAAGGGGTTTGTGCGCAAACGCGAGTCCAGGCCGATCCTGGTACCATATGGTTTCCATCTCCCTTGCTGTATCTACGTCCTACCCCTTTCGCACAGTCCTTCGAAGGTGCGCCTGCTCAATCCGATATCTTCAACTTCGCCATCATCTAGACGAAGTCATCCATGTCTTTTGCCTTCTTCGCCAACTCCTCCAACATGGCGTCAAACTCGGCGTCCTCGTCATCCTCCTGTCTCACCTCATCCCCATCCTCCTCTCTCTCATCTCCCTCCTCGTTCCTCTCGCCCCTCTCCTCCTTTCCATCCAACTTCTCCTGCTTCCCATCCGTATCCGTACCCTCGCTGCCGTTCGACTCGGTTGCCTTCTTGATCGTAACATCCCAGAGGGTAAGCTCGCTCGTCGCCGCCTTGCGACGGCACGTTGGACAGTGCTCGCGTGCATCGACCCACGGCACAGTGCAAGAGAAGCAGAAGACGTGGTGGCAGTCGTTGAGTTCGCACGGAGTGGTATAGCCCTTCTTGCAAGCCCCACAGACGTTGTCCAGGAGCTGCTTCTCGAGGACGAGTTCGGGCTCAGCAGCTCGCACTTGGGCGGCGTCGATGATGATAGCACGAGATGGGCCCAACTCCGCCTTGAGCTGTTCCAATTCATCCTCATCCCACTCAACCACTTCTTCCGCTTCTTCTCCGTCTTCGACTTGGAACTGTCCCTCACGTAGGTCAGAAAATAGACCCTCGATAAAAGCTTCCTGCTCGACAATAGGAGCCATCATTGGGTGGTCATCGTCGAAGAAGGGTCGAAGCGACTCAATGACCTGTTCGACATACTCTTCGCGCCGTGCTGCTAACTCTTCCTTGATCTCATACCAGCGGTCAATGTGCTCATGAATAGCTTCATTGCTGGTGTTGGTGTCGTCATCCCGTACGATGCGTATTGCTGTGAGGTGCCAAATACGAGCACGACTGTGGCGAAGTCTCCGATAGCACTCGACGAGGTATACTTGCTTTGGAGGTTGCGTTCGGTATTCTTCGTCGACATGCGTGTGGTTCAGTATCCCGACGATCGCGTTCGCTTCGTGGAAGTTCGCCCACGCCTCCTGATACTTCCTTTCCGAGTCCAACAACTCCCACTGCTGGTTCAATGGTACCACGCTGAGGCAGTAGTGAATCCGCGGCAGCTTCTGATGAAATTGCTCCACCACTGCGCAGTGCGACGACCAGATGGGTAGAGTGTCAAAGTCAGACCTAGAAGGCGCCACTATAGCGTAGTCGTTCAGAGCCTTCTTGCACCCGTCCAGGGAAGCAGCGACAGCGGCGTGAAATGCGTTGATGGCTTCCTGCGCGCGAGCCGCAATATCCGGATTCGGATTGCGGTTGTGCCAGACCTGCCATTCCCTGCTGTCTTCGTCGACGCCCGAAAAGATGTCTGCCAGCAAAAAGGTCCGCATTCTATCCCAAGTCAATTCGCTACTTCCGGGCCATGGCTGTCGCAGTGACTTACATGGTTCTTGTCCTTCGTTGGGGGATGAATGGCTGATGTTGTGTGTTTTAAGTGTGTCTGTTTGACAAAGTTGGGAGTTGTTGGGGTGAAGAGATGTCGGAACGGTGACAGCTGCAAAGTCCAAGCTTTGGCACGGCGCACGGGCCCGCCAGGTGAAGAATCGCGCCTCAGGCAGATCAGAACGCCGATAATCAGACAGGCGAGTCTGATTTCTGGTATGAATGCCAATTAGCTACTTCTGGAAGATGTAGCCACTTTACCGGTCAAAAACGGCAACCAGGCAATGAACGAGTAGAACGAATCTCATCGTACTCGTTACCCCTGAGCCGGCAATGACCAAGAATATGCACATAATCGCACATCTAACAGATGGTGACAGGGCTGCACACACGTACACACTACTCTGCAATCACTGAAGTCCCGCGTTCCTTGCGCAGAGCATGTCTGAGACGTGGTATGAGAGTCACAAAAAGTCGAGTCGCCGGTGCATGCAGCTGGATCAATGATCTCGATACAAGTAAACCCATGCGTCTGCCACCAGCCTTTTAGCAGTCCAACCAGATGTACCTTCGAACTTCCGCACACCCCGGATCAGCTTCTTGTCGTCTTATTCGAGGCTTTTTGGGGTTATTCGAACCTTCCCGCTCTTGAGCTTGGACTGCACGCTGTATTCGATGCGCTACTCTCCATACTTCAAGTCGCTGCCACTGCCACTGCCATGTTCCTCGCGCCATGCATCACGTCGCATGCTCTCCTTGAGGATCGTCACCTCGAGCGGCTGAATGTGGTCCCACTCTGCTGGCAGTCGACACTTCGGTCACCTGTGGCGTACATCAAGCTCCTCTACAATGTGCTTGGAGCAGAAGACGTGCTCGCCAGTATTGAATATGCACGGATCGCTGATGCTGTCCATGCACACACCGCAAATGTTGTCGAGAAGCTCGCGGTCGAGGAACGGCAGGCCTTCGCCATCCCTTGTGGTTGTCCGGATTACGATTGGAAAAGTGCCATCGAACTGTCGCTTGAGCTCGCGAAGTGCCTCTTCGCTATACTCTTCCACGTCAGACGTCATGTCTTCAGCCGGCTCGTACTCCTCGTACTCCCACTCGTCGCATGGCCCTGTTCTTGCTCGTCGTCTTCGTCTTCCTCCACTTCTTCTTTCGACTTTGTAGGTAGAGCAGCCTCATCAGACACGCCGTCGAGGGTTTCGCCACTCTCTTGCTGGAGGTTCGTGCCGACCGCTATGTCTGGATCTGCTTCGAGAGTTTGACGTGGGCGAAACGGCTGTGTTGCGACGCTGGGCTGGTGACGGCGAGTTAGATTGTGTGGAAAGTGTCAACATCAACATACGAGATTTACCTGGATGGAAGACGTGGGCTCTTCATCGCTCGACTGAGCGACAACACGAAAAGGGGCATCGCTACGGTTGTTGGACATCTCGAATCGTGAGGTTGCGGTGAGAGGCGATGGAATCAGAACGCTGTCTTTGATGCTCGTGACAGGGTTTCAGTTTGTGTGTGTTGGTGCGAGAGTTTGGTGGACGCCGCCTCGAAACATGAAGTGGCTGTCACATGCTTGCTGAATTAAGGTTTGGCGCTAACACTAGAAATGCTAGCCAAAATTGACAACCATCCTCGCGGCACGACAGAGTGGCACCCTCCCTATTGAATGCGTATACCAAGTCACTCACCAGCTAGCCTACTGGATTCATGGTTCAGCCTCTCCTCCTTCTCCTCCTCTGTCTTTGGCGTGACTCCATCTTCGATACCTTTCATCCTATCGCGAACTCAGTGAACTCAGTCTTCTGCAGCAGACGCGCCAGCAGAAGTCTCGTCTTCCACTGGAGAGGACCGATACTGATTAGGCACTGTCACGTCTAGGAGCTGCAGGTTGTGGACATCCGCCTTCCCGCGACACTTTGCGCACTTGTTCGCTGAGTTGATCCAAGGCACGACGTAGCCGTACGAGAAAACGTGTTGACAAGTCTTGAGCATGCACGGATCCTCAATCTCGCCCATGGTGAACGAGCAAATGTTCTCCAGCAACTGATCTTCCAGAGGCGACAGAGCCGGTGAGCCTTTCTTGGAGGTGTCGATGACCACAGAAACAGCTGAACCGAGCTGAGTCTTCAGTTTCTCGAGCTCGTGCTCACTCCATGCCACCACCTTGACTAGACCTTCCTCCTGGTCTGGCTCGTACTCGACGGCCTCGTACATGGTGTAGTACATGCCTTCCATCAAGTCGTCGATCTCATCTTCCACTGCCGTGATGGCAGACATGCCAGGATTCTCTGGATCCAGATCAGCGCGCAGGGATGGCTTGAGGTCGCGCTTCGTCTCTTGCAGCTGAGAGTACATCTGGGCCTTCATCGTCCACCATCGAGTTGCCTCATTCCAGGCGCGATCAGCGCGAGCGTCCTCGGTGTCGTCTACGGTGTTGAATAGAGTCACTGCTCTGCGAGCATCTTCGAGCCAAGTTGCAATGACTTCTTCTCGATACTTGCGATACGCAATGATGATGCTCATCTGGCTCGGAGTCTCTTCTTTAAGGCGCTGAATCCGCGCTGGGCTGTTCAGTAAGTCCACGAGCTTGTCCGCAGCTCTGAGCAGTGCCCATGCTTCCCTTGCCTCTTGGGTAGAATCTACGAGCGCGTAGAGTAGGTCAGGTACCATGGTGCTCCTGCTCGCGTGAAGGTGGTGTATGAGGCCTTGGATCCTGTCCACAATCGTGGAATGGCCAATCCATACTTCGTCGACTTCATGTTTGCTCAGAGTGGAGTGAGCTGTGAGGCTGTTAAGTGCTCTTTGGCTGGCGTTCCGGTAGACCGTGGCAGCATCAGAGAGCCCCTTCGTGATCTCTTGTACATGAGCAAGAAGTGCTTGGGTAGGCTGCGAAGTCTGAATCTGAGCAATATCGTGTGCAGTCTGAGCGAATGGAAGATAAAGCTTCTGGAACGGCCGCAGTTGGACTTGATCTGCCATGGTACCCCTGAATACCAACGATTTCAGCCTGAGTCTGGATAATCCCGCGGACTGTGGGAGACTCCTTACCTTAACAGTCGCAGGTGCTTCGAAGAGGAGACAGCTCGCTGGATGTCGACGAATGCCTTGCCTGTCTTGCAGAGTATCGCGTCAGAGTGGCGGCCGTGATATGTCGCGCTCGTTTCTTCTTTGATACTGTGTATAGCGGGTCGTGGCGTTGGTATGTTCGTGTTGTCGGTCGAACAGGGGAAGATGTGTCGTTTCAAAGAAGAGCGTCTCTCACATGCGAGTGTTTTAAGGTTGCGCCGCCATGCAGGGCTGGCATGGGGGAGGTTGGCGGCGACCCTCAGCGCGACAAACGGCCATTCACTTGCCAGTAACTCGCTCCCCGTCACGCCGAGTTGCCAAGACAACAGCGCAACAGGCACCTCTTCAGCGTCCACGATGCACATTGAGCTGCTCGTTGCTTGTTTGACTTGAACGCCGGCACCATAACCACATGGCTCCATTCTTCCATCCTCCCGAAACAGCAACTCGTCAGGTCCACTTCTTCATCCGGCGGTCTTTGAATGGTTTCTCACATCCAGAGCAGGTCATCCACAGTCTCTTCCTCCAGTCAACCCGTCGTGCATCGCAGTCATGGCGGCATACCACTACAGCGAGTTCGCCAACTTCGAGATCCCAGAGTTCGAAAAGCTCGAATACGACTCCATGCCGGCAGCACAGTCCACCGCCTCATCCAACGAGAACGTCGACGTCTTGAGCAGCATGTTCTGGCTCTGCGCCGGCTCCTTCTACGAGGCGTCTGCGTCCGCTCACCGCGAATACTCAGAGCTGTCGCCCAGCAAGACCTCACCAGAATATCTGCTCGATGCATTCGAACAACATGACAACGTCCGCAAGGAAGCTAAGAACGCCATTCCACCCGGCGCGCTCGCAAAGCTTGATCCAGAGGACGCGAAAGTCAAGCAGGCGCTGCTCCTTTTGAGGCACGGCAATTGCCACGTCGCTGGGCTGCAAGATATGCGCTTCATCGTCGACGATCAGAAGCGATGTAAAGCTGCGGAGGCCGAGTACTTCCGTCAAGAGCAACTCGCGCTCGCCAAGGAGTATCGCGAAATCAAGCGCGAGATGTACTTCCACGAAGCGGACGTCACGGCCAACGCTATCGCCGACTTCTTCACCTATCCAGACGAGTGGGAGAGGGTTCTAGCTCGTATGCAGCGCGACTTCGTCTTCGCCGAAGACTACTTCAGGATCAAGAACTTTCGGACTCGTCTGGCCAGCATTATCGGGCAAATCACACCAGAAACCCAGAAGACGATCTCACTTGCTCATCCAGACATGAAGGAGGTCGTCGAGGTCAAGGAACAAGCTGATGTTGGCCTGGACGCCGTTTGGGACATCGTGCCACAGTTGCGCAAGAGAGAGGAGCATCGGAGGGAGCGTGGTCGCCGTCATTTGGAGATCTTGATCCGGAAGCATGAGGAGCTGAATTTGCGACTGCTTCTGGAGCAGACGACGCTTTGAACTCGCGTTCCACATCTCATGGCAACAGGCGCAATACACTTTGTTCGGCGAGCTGGGCAGGTCTCTGTCGAGGATTGGCAGAAGATAGGACGCTGACTGAGGTCTAAAGATTGCAGGCGTCGATTTCGGAATTGTGTCTTCCAGGCAGCCGTTGGATGCCTCGAGTTGACATATTTGATGCCGGCTCGAATGGTTGTTCGACAGTGAGGGTTGCCTCCTGGCCTGGGACTGTTGAATGCGTGCTGGGCATGGTTTTGGGATCTTACCCTGGAGCGTGATCCAGGAGCTTGGGATGGGGTTGCCATGGCATACGTTGAAGAGTTGGTTGTGGAACGGTTCGCGCTGGTTTCTTTCTTCATGAGCGATTGGTGGTGTTGAAGTCTTTGTCTTTTTCAATATCCCTCGGAGCGAATGAAAGCATGTGCACATCTCAATTCCGAACAAAGCGGTATCATTCGAGTATACCAGATCCGGCGGGCGTGATGGAGAGTCAGAACGCTTCTTCTGTCCTTCTTTGTTCATTGATCGGCAAACTCCTTGTTATACCTTACTCCTCGCCCAAGCTGTGAATTTCAATCCCGAGCATACGCACGACGAATGATGTGGCTGTATGCAGTCCCTTCTAGCAGGATATACAGGCCGGTCCACGTTCGGCCCTCTCTTTCGTCCTGGAGCTGATCGAGCTTCCGTGTTGCACAATCTTTCCGCTTTGAGAGTATGTGAAGCTGGAGTGTTGTCGTTGGCATCGTCTGATCCCGGTGTGATCAGAGCCGGAAATCGGGAGGTGGAGCCGCGCATTCGAGGGTGGGAAGCGGAAAGAGGTCAGGGCCGGCATAGTTTCGGGATTGCTTGACGTCAGGTCATGGGCATCAGGAGGCGCACGAATCATCTTCAGAGTATATTGTAGTTGTGTAAGAAGTAGTGTGTATCAAATGGGTGAAACGACGTAACGGACTTGTAGCATTGAACACGAAAGAAGCAACGGCATAGCACAGTTTTATATCCGCCGAGGAAATGGGATACTACGTTTGCTTCGGTCATCTGCATGCAGAGATATAAAGCTGGTAACGACGCAAGACAGGCAATGCAGGCATATCGTGCAAACAACAAGATAGCAGACCTCTCTTGCGCATGCCAGGCAGTCAACACCCCGAACGGTCATTGTTTCTTCATCCGACTTTACGAGGAATAATGCGACTTTTGAAACATCGCCTGAAACATGAAGATGAATACTGCCATTGCGCGTAATACTAGTTGTGGAGACTCGAGTCGCGGTGGATTTCTGCGACTATCTGTATCCTTGTAAAGACCTTGCACAGCTTTACGAAAAAGGGATGAAGAACTCCATGCCGCCCTGGATGTAGCATTCTCGCTTGGTATACGCCAAGAGAAGATTATAACCAAGGCTCACGCCCAAACACTCAACTCGCTTTTCACTCCGCCGAATTGGCCGTTGTATCCTTCCAAACACTGATCAAACTCCCATTGTTCCCGTACAGGCCGCTAGCCTGCATTTGATTCTTGGATCACTGAGACTATATTAGCGGGCGACTTTCTCCATCAGAGCGCAAGGCGACATACCTCGACAATCAAGATGCTTCGTGCTCGATCTTAGTGAGCTCGCGCAGACGATGAGGCTTCAGGCAGAAGGGACACTCGTTGCGCGACTGCATGACAGGAACCACGCAGTCCTTGCAAAAGACGTGACCGCATGTGGTGAAGACGAGCGGTGGGGTGTACTTCTCATGGCACATTGGACACTCGTCCGCGTTTAACTTCTCCAGCACCCGCTTGGCTTCTGAGCTGGTGTTGGAGCTCGCAGCAATTTCATCCACCGTCTGAGAGCGCTCCAGGTCGAAGTCGTCCGCTTGGTTTGGAGCAAAGTAGCTGCTAGGAACCGTGCGAGTGAAGGTCTCCCGAATGCGTATCGTCTCCCAATGTTGTGCGGGAACAGCGGTGTGGACGGGCGAAGTAGGACGAGGAGAGGCATCTTGCATGGCTCGTTGGCGGTTGAGTCCTCTAGTAGGCTGGCGAGCCAAAGAAAGCTCTCGTAGGGTGTGGAGTAGAGGCATGCCATCCCCGTGATCCGTAGGGGCTGGAACATCAGATGCGGTGCTTTCGGCGCTTGGTTCGTTGGGGTGGGCTCGAGAGTCGATGAGGTCAGGAAGGTGATCAGGATGCGTGGCGATTGCGGTGACTGGCTGACGGGTCACAAAGGTCCGCTCGAGCATGTCTTCGTGAGACTCCTGTACCAGACGTGCGCTGAGTGCATTCCAGCGATTGGCATTGGCAGCCATGACGTCTGCTGTAGTGTTTTGATGGGCTGTAGCGGATGGTTGCGAGGGGGCGAGACAAAGTGGCGATGGACGTGTGCCTCGATATCCCTGTGGTAGCAGCCTCTCGGGGATGGTCGTCTCGTTGCAAATCACGCCGTGGAGGAGGGCGGAGGCCACCGCCTGACGCTTGAGCTCCACCAACATCTTGCGCTCCACGGAGGTTTGTGGCGCCATCGTCGTGTACCGAACTGTTGACGCGATGTTTGTGAGATTTTGTGTGCGTGCTCGGCTGTGGTGTGGTGTGGGTGGGAAGAGAAGCGAAGATAGAGTGGTGCCAAGTCGAGCAGCGGGAAGCGCCGAAAATTCAAACTTTATCCACGGCTAGCGTCTTGGTTTCATTCACCTCTCTTGCGTCGCTGCCAGCCAGGGGAACTTCATTTCCATTTCAGGACACCAAGCCATATCCACATTCCGAGCAAAAGGCATGAAGGAAGAAGAGGCGCCTCTTCGTGTATAGGTATGAAAGGATTTGTATAGAAAGACAAGGACTAAGAAAGAGTCACCACAGCACTCTTCACCAACTACCTCTGCAGCAGACCAGGTTGGTTGACGACATGTTGTGCTTGGTCCTTACTTATACGATGAGAAGACTGCTTAGGGGAACACACTGGCTGAAAAGGCTTCACGAAGCTGTGCAGGAGCAGCTGCCTATTGCGCCAGTTCCAAGACATCCCGGACTAAAGGACAGTAATTGTCAAGTGGTCTATACAAGCTACATGGTCCATTTCTGGCGATTTTCGTAGAACAGACCTACTACAACTAGGCTCCACATGTCTTGGATGCTACTGAACTCTGGTTCGCGCTTCAGTGGGCAGCAGCAGCCCCTGTGTATCGCCCAAGCACAAAGCTACCTAGAAAGACACCCCCAAGAACCGACATGAAGTATCCAACGTTCATTGTCATCACCGCGAGCATACTGCGACGGTGTCAGCAAGAACCCATGAACAGAGATGGCCGGACTCACAGAAGGTAGCTGAAGCCAGCAATAACAGTATCCAAAACCGCCCTGAACAGCTCCTCGTTTACACTCCATCGAGCAGCACGAACCTCGCCCTCTGGCACCTTGACCTGATCTTTCTCGAAACCATACTTCCTCAAGACCTTCGTATCATGGCGATAGACCATCCAAGAATATATCTTGTCGAAGTGCATCCGCACACCAAGCAGGCCTCGGAAGATCACCGCGAGTGCGATGAGGAAGATGCAAGTTCCGGCATATTGTCCAGTCGTCAACGGCCACCAGGACTCGGACCAGAGAGCTGTCTGCGTTGATGTGAAGAAGACCATCAGCATCTCGTCCATCGGCATGAGCTGTTTCAGCAGGTATTGCTTTAGGGCTGTCGAGTTGCCGCTCGGCGGCATCCCGCCCATGGTCATGTTGTCCATGATGAGTGTTGTTGCAAGGGCAATACCGCTGTCTCGATGTCAGAGCTGTCTCAAGGAGTGTCGGGATAAAAGTTTCTTTGTGATTGGGGTGCCTCTGCGAAAGAAATCGAAGCTCGACGGAAACCTGGCTAGTACTTCTCTTCCAGACAAATGAGCCCTTGAGCGCATCGAGTTGACTCATCAACTTGCTCAACCCGATCTACTAGAAGGCATACGTCCCGCGTGGCACCCGAAAGCTGCCATGATTGAGTGAAGTGGAGTCGGCGTACAGCTCGCGGAATGCTCCCAAGTCGAACAACCATACAGTACAAGGGTCCGGGACTCACAACTTCATTGGATGTGAACTTGCTCAATGGCTTCGTATCGACGCCATTTGGCATGATCAACCCTTTTTGAAGACATTTTGTCAAGCAGAAGTGGTCAGCAGAAAGGTCTCGACACTCCGACGGCATCCAACTCAACAGTCTCAATGAGCAGAATGGGAAACTCGGATCGGAGTGTCAGGCCGACGAGCCTGGTGGCTGAGCAAGTTTCTGCAGGCTGATCAATGGAACGCCTCGAGTACGGGCAATGGTCAAGAGGAGAAATGGTCGTACATCAACACGCCAAGGCAGTCTTGTTGTGTCAAGCCTTTGAGGAGAAGTGCTTGGTACTGTCTTGTCTGACAACTTCTTCTCTTGGAGTTTTTCAACGACATCATAAACATGGGTGTTCCATGGCTAGATCAACCGCTCTCGCTCGCATGGCATCCGCCGAACGAATGTTCGCTGAACAATACCGCTCAATGCGAGTACCAGCTGGGATACTGGAGAAACTGGCAAGTCACTATCGAGTACTTTGCGATCTCGCGCTGATGATCTGGCCAGGAACATCGCAGACTACCACTATGCGCTCCCAGCTGTGGCATTCTTTCTGGTCGCCATCGTACTCTTCGCCATCGCCAACATTGCCGAAGAGTTCCTGCCAAAAGTTGCATCGCAGTCAGGTCTCGCACGGAGAGTCAAACGCGTTGCTCGATATCTGTCGTATCGTAACTTTCGCATCAGTTTCTTGGACTGGAACTCTGCGCCGCTCGGTCTGCTGCTGTTGGGATCAGTCGGGCTCATCTACTTTCTATGCATGACCCTCGTTCCTCAGCCGTACTACGTGAGAGCTTCCATAATCACAGACTTCCCAGTGATAGTCTAATAGCTGACGTCTGAACTTCATAGTGGCCAAACACCCCAACAGTCGACCACGGCGACCAACCGCCCATCGTCACAAGATCAGGCTGGCTCTCAATCGCCTGCCTGCCATTCGTCTTTGCAACGGCCGGGAAGAGTAACCTGATCACCGGCATCACAGGCGTCTCCCACGAGAAGCTGCAGGTCTTCCATCGATGGATCTCATACGCTTTCTTCGTCACTGCTCTTGTGCATACATTCCCGTTCATCATCTACCATATCTCGATTGGTGATATGGTGGACCAGTGGAATACGCAGATCTACTACTGGACCGGGGTCATTGCTATTATTGCCCAGGCTTGGTATGCTTCTTCATGCATACGATCAGGAACGGTGTGAGATGCTGATGCTAACTTTGCTGGCAGGTTGACCTTCGCTTCATTTGGCCCTCTTCGGTATGATAACTTTCCGTTCAGCAACACCGACGAACTGACCGTACGACAGCGAATGGTGCTACGAGTGGTTCAAATTCTCACACTTCGCCGCCGCCCTGATTTTCATGATCTTTCTCTTCTTCCACTGTGACGGCGAGTTCTCAGCATGGTATGTCTCTCACACGCACTCGATCTGCACAGCTGCTAACCAGGCCCAGAGACTACTTCGTAGCAACCGGCGTTCTGTTCTCAGTCTCCTGGCTTCACCGGCAGATCAGGATATACTTTGAGCACGGCTTCGGCCACAAGGCTGAGCTGCGTCTCGAGGCAAATGGCTTCATCAGAGCCAGCATACCCACGTCAGCTACGTGGAGAGTCGGCCAACACTTCTTCGTCCGCTTCTTGACACCTGATCTACATGCTCTCACGACACATCCGTTCACGGCATGCTCGTTGCCTGAGCCAGCAGATATGCACGATTCGAAAGCGAATGAGCTGGTTTTCTACATCAGACCCCGTGGCGGTATGACCGCCAGACTTGCTCGTTCTCTCGAAGCCAGTGGCCAGAGGTCTTTGCGAGTGCTGCTGGATGGTCCATATGGCGGAGTTGATATGCGCAAGCTTGAGAGCAGCCACCGGACAGTCATCATTGCCGGAGGCTCAGGGGCTGGTTGGACTCTGCCAATTGTAGCTGCTCATCTCAGGAAGCTGGGGTTTCTCACTTCGTCTGGCCAAGGCGACGTCTTTCCCAATCTGAGACTCATCCTAGCAACTCGGAACATTGACACCAAGCAGTGGTTTGAGGATGCGGTCCGCGATCTGATTTCCACCTTCGACCCCGAGAAACGACACAGCCTCGCTGAGGTTGACATCTTCTACACGGGGAACGAGCCAAGCTTCGAACGACCACAGCTACGACAGCGCTCATCCGAGAAAGTGGTATCAGATGAAGACTCAGTGTCCAAGGCCATCGCAGCCAAGGAGACCATCAGCAGCACGAGCTCTACCTCCTCTTCGAACCGGAACATCGAGGTCCGCCATCACACCGCTAGACCAGACCTCCTCTCAATGCTCAACGAACAAGGCGCATCGCTGAATTCTGGCACACAGCTTGGTGTTTACGTCTGTGGCCCGTTGTCCATGCAAGCGTATGTGGCGAATGCAGTCGCTGCTCAGCAGCTGTCGACGATGAAAGATGGGGCGAGGGATATCTATCTCCACATGGAGCACTTTTCGTGGGCGTAGTCAAATCGGAGCATTGGTCGCTGGAGGTTGCATGAGTTCTTTCGTCGTCCGCCATTGCTACTCAAAACGGCACTAAATCTCAAAGGGAGTACTATCGGCGCAGACATTGTTACACACGGCTTCCACAGGATCTCTATCCCTTCATCAAAATACGCTGCCCGCAGATCGGTGGAGTAGTCCCAAGTCGAGACTCCTAACATAGAAAGGAAATGTCTCAACTTCGAGGCACAGGTACACGGGATCTTCAGCACAAGGGACATTACTAGCATCCTCGATGGGTGCGCCACATCTGCAGAAACATGCTCCTGGAATCTTGCAACGCCATGTTTCCTCATTGAGGTCAGTGCAGTTGTGCGCCAACGCACCACAGGAAAATCCCCCCATCTGCACCCTCAAGCCCCAAGCAGAGAATATATTAAAGCCTCGCAGCCCATCTAAACTCCGCTGTCTTAGGTTAATTTCGCCTCCTTTCACTCCTACAATCTTCTTACAACCCTCAAAGCCATGTTATTATCCCTCTTCCCCCTCATTTCAACCCTCCTCACCGCCACCACAGCCACGCCCTCTCCCATCGCCCAAAGCCCACTCGCATCCTCGCAAGGCCGCTTCTCATGGACAGACCTCGGCCTTCCGGAGGACATCCTCCAAATCTCAAAACTCACCATCGATCCAGATGCCCTCGAAACGTAAGCCCCCTGCCCCCTGGCCCCAAGTCCCACAACCGCACACATCTCACACCTCAGCCAGTGGAACCAACTACACCATAACCCACACTGGGACTTTATCCGCCGACCTCGAAGAAGGCGCAACGGTAGACCTGACGATCAAGCTCGGGCTGATCAAGTTGCTTGCCACGACGATCGATCTCTGCGATAACGAGTATTTGAAGCTGGAGTGTCCTGTTGCGAAGGGGGAGGTCAGTTGGACCACGGAGTCGGCTATGCTGCCGAGGGAGGTGCCGAAGGCGAAGTTTAAGATTCAGGCTGTTGGGTTGACGGCGGAGGACGAGGATTTGTTTAGTGTGGAGGCGGAGGTGGATTTTAGGGGGTGAGTGGGTTGGTTGGTGAGGGGTGAGGGGGTTGGTGGGATAGGTGGATGGGAGGAGAAGGATGCTTGGGTGTGAGGTTGTCGAGGTGTTGATTCTCAGATCATTGCACATGCTCGTTCATTCCATAAAATGCACTACTGAAACCATGCTATCGAGATAAACAACTCCATCTCCATTCCGGCCTCATTTCCATAATATCCTCATCATCCATGCATTCCCTCTAGGTCAAGGGGATCGGGCATCCCAAGTTATCAAACTCAGGCGCAACCCTCGTCAAAAGGAACGAGATAGCCTCCACAGTCGGCGTAACAATCCCGTTCAGCGTGCTCGGCACACTCTGCGTAGCAAGTTGGTACAGCAAACAGCTAACCGCCGCAGGCTGGATATCCTTCTCAATCGTTCCATTGCTGATAAGATCTCTCCAATCCAGCGGCGCAAAGGTGTTATCGCCGACATTGCCACCAAACGGACGTGGGTTGAGGAGGTACATCTTCAGAATCTCCTGGGTGACGAGACGGTTGCTGTAGGGTTCCACGCGGTTGATCCAGTTGTTCGGCAGACGCTCCTCGATGAAGAAAGAGTTCATGGTCGCCTGGTCGGGGATGTAGTCTGGGCCGGAGGGGAAGAGCTCGTAGAGGAAGGAGGCGGCGCCGAAGAGGAGGAGTGACAGGGGGCCGAAGAAGAAGTTGGGGTTCTCCTGCACGGATTGGTCCCAGCGCTCGCCGCGGTAGATGGCGAGGTTTTCGACGTTGTGGAGGCCGCCGGTGGTGGCGGACATCATGTCGAAGAGGGTGCGGTTGAATTTGAAGTTGTCGCCCTTGCCGGTGAAGAAGTCGTTGCGGGTGAGCGAGGTGTCGGCTTCGAACTTGTTGTGGCCCGCGAGACCTGGCTGGCTGCCGGTCAGGAGGGGGTTGAAGGAGGTGCGGGTGGTGGCTTCGCAGCCGATGGAGAGTTTGGTGGTGACGAGGTCACCGTCGGCTTGGAGGCCGAGGAAGGCGAGGAGGTTGGCGAGGTCGTAGCCGACGTTGTAGACGTTCTGTTGGGCGTCGACGAGTTCGTTGTAGGTGACGATGCCGTCGCGGGCGAGGAAGCCGTGGTTGGCGGCGGTGTTGAGGCCGGGGCAGCTAAGTCAGGAATCAGTCTTGGGCTATTTGAGGGAGATTTGGAGTGCTTACGGTCCGCGAATATCCCTCGAAGTAGGCGCAATGAAGCGATGGGCAGCATCACCAGGAGCAGGCACCTGGTAACCACCAACGCCATTTCCGGCCCTGCCGTTGATGGCGTTGTTGTACTGGCCTGGCTGGATGGGGACAGCATTAACGTGGTTGGGGTTGAAAGGGCATTGTGCGGCACTGCCAGGGCCTTCTGGGACCTGTTGACGCTTGAACAAGTCCCTGTTGGGGAGCATGGAGGAGTCGACGCCTGGTCCGTTGACAACC
This sequence comes from Zasmidium cellare ATCC 36951, assembly GCF_010093935.1. Taxonomy (NCBI): domain Eukaryota; kingdom Fungi; phylum Ascomycota; class Dothideomycetes; order Mycosphaerellales; family Mycosphaerellaceae; genus Zasmidium; species Zasmidium cellare. Next base: position 195,384 of record NW_022986959.1, read on the forward strand.
CATGGGAAGGCATAGGCCGCCTCAGCGGCGAGGATGGTGTAGGCAGCGTAGGATCTCATTGTTGGAGACGTGACGAGACTGAGGGGGGTGTCAATGGAGGAAAGTGCCTCTGTCTTATAGAAGGCCTCTGAGTCGCTGCTGAATCAAGTTGACAACTGCAGATCTCATGCTCTATTTGTAATTTTTCGAACTTCGAATCTTCAAACACTCGTATAGCCACGCAGTCATTACGAACTGAACTTCCACCGAGGAACCTGACGATGTTCGTTACAACCTCCGCATTTTGTTGTGTAGAGTTCGACACGGTCGCTTGCCATGCAAATGCCATGACCTGTGTAAGAGGCCGCAGTAGTGAAGCAAGTATCCACGTTGTGTGACCACGCTCACGATCTAGTGCAGAAATCTGGGCGCTTCGAAATGGGAATGTCGTGGTTGGTTGGGCGTTGCAGCCACCGCGGTCAGAGGGTCTTGCTGTCACACACTCTCCGCGAAGGCTTGCGCATTTGGCGGAGGCGGCGTTCAAGGCGTGGTCTTGTTCGAAGGCGAATGCGGGCTTGGACGCTTGGAATTCGCATTGCCGTCTTGGCTGTAAGGCCAGCTGGGGTCAGTCGGAGAACCGTTGGGGAAATGCTTCGGTCTAAATGCTTTAGAATAGTTCCAGAACCCAGTAGTGTTGATCTAGTATCTCGACGGCGACGTTGCAATCGTCTCGTTAGCTTGTTCACCCACACAATAATGGTTGTTGGACCGGGTAAACAGCATAGGCTAAGACGCCCAGCCGGCGATCCGCCCCTAAGCACCTTAAGGTCCTACGCCACATACGATCTTTCTCCTTCCTTTTGCAGACAAAATGCGGGGATGGCGGTGCTTGGAAGCACTATTCGCTGTCGTTGCGCCTCTCCACCGAGGAAGTTGCTGCGTGTGTATTTCTGAGTGAGGCTCTTGGTGGTAAGGACAAGGTGTGGCTGGCTTGGTGTTTTAAAGTTAAAACAACGTCGTCTGTCTGAACTCTGTTGCTGTCGATCTTTTCTCGTGTCTGCACATTGTGTTGCTTGGCGGGTAGGTCGAGGCGTGGAGGTCATGCGGAGTGGTAATCAGGAAGATTCAATGCGGAGATTTTAGGAGCATCTGGCGATGAGGCATGCTTGTGGCGTTGGGGAAGCGACGCTCTGTTGGGTCGTGGCTGCTAGCAAGGACAATACCAGCCGAGCCTCAACGTATTGCCCAAACAGGCTACTGCATGAACCTCTTGGAAGCAGGTAAAAGTTGCTGACTGAGTTACGACCAAACATTCAGAGCGTCAGCTGGGGAAGCCACCTTGTCATTTCTCTTGCTGGAGTCCGAGGTCCATCACCGTTGGGATTGCTAAGGCAGTCTTCTCTGCTCAAGAGAGGGGAACTGTTGTAGATAACCAGTCCCTGTTCTGAGTACGGAGCAAGGTACTACAGTCCCCAGCACAAACGTTAGCAACCCCTACTAGTTTAACTGTCAACACTAGTCCTATATAGATATATGATCATCACTACTACTTTGTATGCCCCCTATTGTTGTTAATAACTGCTTGACACCTTTCCCTTATACTTTAATAGACTCTAGCTATATTAGAGATTAATAGCCTTGCCTATTTAATCTGTACAGCCCTTATAACTTCCTCTCTTATCGTAGGGAAGTACTAGCTAATCCTATACTTTAAAAGACTCTATATGTTACGGGCACGTGTTTGCGATAGTGCTACGTAATATAAGGTAACCGGAGCGCCCGGGATAGCGGCGCTTGTCGGTCGACTTTACCTAACCGATCGAGGCGACGAGGTCGGCTTAACCGGTTACTACGGTTACTACTAGGCGTTAGTGTATATAGAGAACGGCATTAAGCTTATCTTAATAGCGTTTAACTTATTATTTAACCTCAGTAATTGGAATACGATTATACTAGAACCCCTACCCCTCCACATTGTTAGGTACCTTCCCTAGACTACCCTAACTAGACCAAACCCCGTGACGACACTCTTAAAGGTCACCTAACGTAATAGAGTCGAGGCTATAATAACTTTAAACGCCCTAAAAGGATATCTACTACGGGAAGCACTCGAGGAGCACCGGCTCTAAGCGATAGTAGACGTTCTAGTAGACGCCTAGACCTAATAAACATCGACAGCTAATCTCGAGCTATACTCGACGACGATGTTTAGTCCGACTCCGACGAACGTAAAGGAGGATAGAAACCTTCTAAGCTAGACTTGTTTTATAGTGATCGACTAAAGCTCGAAGGATAGCTTAACTAAATAAGAATGTACATAGAACTTCAAGGAGTCCCGAACGATTATAGACGAACATTACTCGCTACGACCTTTTTACGTAGCAATACGGGACACTAGATACAACTACACGTCACGGCCTTTCTTAAGAACCGTAACGATAATACCGAGGGACTCTTCGAAAACTACGGCGTCTTTAAGTCCAAGCTCAAGGAACTGTTTAGCGTTTCGAATAAAGCATCTTAGGCCGCGCGAGTTATCTAAGGATTGAAGCAAACTAAATCGGCCTCGGAGTACACTACTAAGTTTAAGGAGTACGCCTAGTTCCTTTTATAGAACGAGCCGGCTAAGATAGTTATATACAGGAAGGGACTGAAAGATTTAGTTAAGGATAAACTCAATCGATTTAAGTTCATAATAGGGCGACCTATCGGTAACCTAACGTCGCTCTACCTCAAAGCTATAGCGGTAGACGATTAGTTATACGAACGACAAATGGAGAAACGCTAGGACACCGGCTACGCGAACGGAATTCCCGACTATCGTCGTTACGGTACTAACAAGTAATAGGGGGCTAGTCGACGAGACCCCGATACTATAGATTAGGAACATATAACGACGAGATAGTTAAACAATATTAACAAAGGGAAACGTAGTCGGAAGGGTAATAATAATCGAAAGAAGGGTTAGGGACCTAAGAAAGAAGGATT
>NW_022986959.1:199340-201229 GCF_010093935.1 Zasmidium cellare ATCC 36951
ACTATTCGGCAAAGAACGAAGCTAGGTAGTTTCTATAGGAACTAAGACGTCGAAGTAGCGAGTTACTAGTACCGGAAGAAGTCCTTAACGAGACTTGCTTCCAAGAACGCACACCTTCTCCGGAAACTAAGTAGCCGGAGGAAGCCGGAAATACTATAGGAGAATAGACTCCTCCTAGCACACAATAGTTACGAACACTAGGACGAGAACTAATTATTCTAGAACCTGACTCTGAACCTAAGTTAGGGGACTAGGAAGAAGAAGAAGAAGCTTCGGACGACGAAATAATAGAGGTCAACGTAGAAGAAATTCACATTTATACTAACGAAACGATAAGTATAATTCGTGATCTTACTAATATAGTTATCCGATAGTAGGATTCGGTATTTCCGGAGGTGGACGGACAACGGTACCTACGACCAAGTAGGCTAGAAATGCTACTAGGATCTATTAGGTACAGGCTATAGAACTTTCCAAGGATCTAGGAGGATAAATAAGCTAAAGATTTCGTTTAAGAACGACTACCCCTAAGATCCAAGTTTATAAAGCTAGGAACTTATATTACGCCGAAAGGAACATATATAGACATACGACTCCGGGAGTCGGTGTAACATGTAAAAGCTCTATATATAGTAACACAAACGATCTAAGAACGTCTTCGGGATTCTCGTACTCCTAGTACTATAGAAAAGGAGGAGAATCGAAGACACGAACTAGCAAGGACTCGCTAGTAGCGACTCTATAATAAACAACTCGGAAACTTAGGTATTACGGGAGAGGCCCTACGAACGGGACCCTACGGACAACGTTAGGCGAAGGACGCGGACGAAGGCCTACAGTCGGGAAAAGGATCTACTCTCCAGCTGTAAGCGCTCTAAGAGAGTTAAACGAAGCCGCTCAATCACCGACTAACGAAGAACAATTAATCCTTAAACTACAAGTTACCGTACATAGTTAACCCGGGGTTACTATGTTAGATTCTAGCGCGGATACTAATATAGTATCCGAGTCAGCTATGCGACGATTCGGAATAGCTACCCGGACGAAGAAAGAACCTTATAGCCTAATCGTAATAGATAGATCAGCGCTACTAGGAGTTAATCGAGAAACGGTACCGATTAAGCTCGTTGTCCAACGGCACTACGAGAGGATTGTCTTTAATATCGTTAGTAGTTCGAGACACGACTTTATCTTAGGTATACCCTAGTTAAGATAACATAATCCGTACTTAGACTAGACTCGAGGAGTACTAGATTTCGCTCGATGCAATTGCGTCCCTAGTACGAGCCCTGCGTAGAGGTAGCGTTCTCTAGTAGATAAGACTAAGCAGTTTAACAGGACAGAACAGTAGTCGAATAGGCGCCCGAAGGGAAAGCCGACTCGGACAGATACCGAACTAGGACTAACGGATCGCGAGGTCACGAGAAAGAAAGATAGAATAGACGCCCTATCGATCCCTAAAGAGTTTAAAGAATGGACATTACTCTTTTAGGAAGAGGAAGGAGAATACTCTCTACCTAAGTACTAGGAGTAGGACTACAAAATACTACTTGTGCCTAATATAAGAATACTATTCGGTCCACTATACTAGATATTAGGCGCAGAGCTCGAGGCTCAGCGCAAATAGAAAGACAAAATAATAGCGCGAGGTTAGATAAGGAAGTCCACTTCTTAAGCCGTATTACTATGCTTTATAGTTCTAAAACCGCGAACGGATAAGTTCCGACAAGTCTTAGACTACCGACGACTTAACGAAGTCACGATCAAGAATCGCTACCCGTTACTAAATATCGAAGAAGCCTTAGATAGGCTTACGGGAGCTAACTAGTTTACGAAGATTAATCTCCGAGACGTATTCTACGTAATAAGAATAGCGCTAGGAGAGGAGT